>NW_028301576.1:11042500-11235000 GCF_042242905.1 Orbicella faveolata
TTTTCCTTTTCATTTAAAAATGTTTGATCCCCCACCTAGTTTTCACTTGCACTCCCCTCTCTCTATGTCTTTCGTCCTAGCATCTACCCTGCGTTGTGGTCGTGGTTTTCTTCAGCTCCCTAACGTCCTTTCCAGCAACAACAATTACAAACTAAAAGGAAAACGTGCTTATTTACTCTATGTCAATGCTAAGATGTCAATGATATAATGGCGCATTTAAACTCATTTCAAAAGGGACGGCACACCAAAGTTAAAATTTATTTTCGTCGTTGTCGTGACGTGAAATTGGCCGCCAAACACGAAGGAAATCTAATTTTTTGCAATCTTCAGAATAAGCAATTTGCAGGAACCATAAACTACCATAAACTGCAATATTTTCCACCGGGAAGCAATTATAAACAATTGCATTACGACGAGGAAACAGTCTTTCTTGGTTACGTTTTTCGTTTTCATAGAATGATTGAAATTATCGATTACTCTTTTAGTAATAGTACCAGCACCTTCTGGAGACTGAATTGAACCTTTTGGTAAAAAATCAATTGAGTCTGAAAATCTTCAGGTTGGGCAAACTAAAATGAAATGGAGCCTCATTTGTACTCTTAAGATGAGGGACTATTTAACACATCAATGATTTAGTTTCAATAAAGTTGGCCTTTTTTTTTCATAAAGCTAACAAGGAGAAACAAATTTCGTGTTTAGACGGCGCTCCAAATGAAGGAAAATGTTGCTTTTCGCCTTTTATAAATCGAGATAAATTGATTGAAGCGGCTATAACCCTCCCTCGAACGAAACTTTGTTCTTGAATGAAATTGTAACACCAATTTATTTAAAAAATAAAGAAGCCTATAAAGCCATGTATTACACTGTGATAAAACACGACGGGCATTTGAGAACACGACGGAAATGTAGAAAACACGAGTAGAAACAACAAAGCACACAGATCGACAAACTGACGCGATTTAATACTTCTTCAAAAAAAAATGTTTTTCGCCATCTCTAACAAAAATGTTGACTAGAAGTAATTTTTTGTGGCGAAAAACAATAAAACACGCTATTTCTATGTTCTATACTCTAATAAAAAAACGGGTTTTGACCGATCAGAGCGCGCGTAGTGTCCTATGTATATATTATAAATTGTTATCACAAATTGTTTGTAGTATAACATATTGCTCTCTTCCAAATTCCGGTAACGCTTTCTATTAGATATCGTCAGGGAGAAGGCAAAAAAAAAAAAAATTATGTTCGGATTGTTTCATGCGGCTGGAAATATAGGCAAAATGTGAAGGTTTATTTCGATCAATTTAAAACCAGTCTAAATGGTAGATTGTTAAAAGTGGCTGAAGGCTTACCAGACAATTACAAGTATGAGGCACTTTCATTTCAAGTCAATCCAACAGTTGCAAACTTTTATCGTTGTCTCACGGCCTAATTAAAGATACATTAAAACGGCATTGGAAAAAAAACCTTTTCAATGAGCAAAATCACAGCCTCGTTGGAAACAAACGCCAGTTTAACACAAACATTGAGCTGAACATCTTTTGTAAAACATCTAAGCCTACGCGCAAATTAATTTTGTATGAACTCCGTAAAAACTAAAATCTTAATTAAAGATTTTCCGTCTTACCTCAGCACCAAAACAAAAGCTGACGTTAGTTGTCAGACGAAAAATCTTAAAATAAAATTTTAGTTCAGTTTACGGAGAAAAACACTCAGGACATTTGGCCGAGCCGAGGAAAAAAGTATCGACCATACTTATATCACCCATAAATGTAATAAAAATTGACCATAAATGTAATACTGACCATAAATGTAATTAACTTTTAACCACAAATGTAATAAACCCACTAACCATAAATGTAATAAAATTTGACCATAAATGTAATAAACTGGACAGCCATAAATGTAATACGGCTCAACCATAAATGTAATACACTGCCTATTACCTCTGAGCCAAGGGGCCACAAACCCTGCCATTGTCTTATTTCGTACAGGCAGGACAGGGGCCCCGAAAATCAAATTGGAGGACTCCTTGCTCCAGCATCGTTTTGGTCCAGAGACCAAAACCCGAGAAGGCATCATTAATGTCCGTGCGCACATTTAGAAATCATTAAGTCTTTATACCAGAAGAGATCTCGAATCGTCCATAAAATAAGTGCGCTGGTGGTGTTTGCAAATGAAAACATTTTGAGACTTTCTGGCTTCGAAAAGAAGAGAAGAGGTAGAAATCCAGGCAAACGTTACCTGACAGAGAATAAGCCTGTTTTAATTTTAAATTTCTTTACCAGAAATCGCGAGAAATCGTGCAATCCGTGTCCGTTAGCAAAGGTCCTTCAAGCCATGCCATTTTAGCGGGAGGTAGTGGATGGCTCCGTGTTGTGCCCAGTCAATCACTTAATAATGCTGGAGGGAGGACAAAACTGCTGGCTTGCAGGAGGGATGGGGGAAGTGGAACTATTTTAAACTAGATTACTGTGCTTTGGACAAAGATGTAGTCCACGAATACTTTTTTGAACCAGGGTAGATATATTTGATATCCCACCAGCCACATGGGCCACACAAGGATAAAACACTAAACAAAACTACAGAACAAACCTGGTTTATTACAACGTTAACTCTTCAAATAGCAGCTAAAACTAAAAGCAATTGTGTAAATATATTCAGGTTTATATTAACATAAGAACTATTATAGCCGATAGCGAATCAGTAAAACTGTAACATATGTGAGAAATAGTCCTTAATAGTGCCTAAGGAAACCGAGATACGCCTTCGTTTTAGGTCCGATACTATTTTTATTTGCTTATTTAAAAGGTGGGTGGCGAGCCACCCAATCCACCCCTGGCAAATGAATTCTAAAAGAATGACTAAGTCTTTAAGTGAGTCGAACAAATGACTGTAGAAGTGCGAACCGGATGGGATAATGCTTGGCTGGTTTGGTTTTATTTTCGCTTGAAGCCGGGGCGTCCCAGAGTTTTCTCACTTGCCTATGAAATTACTGTAACAACCTCAAGCTTTTCAAATGTATGAAACTTTATCAACTCCCGGCACTTCAATTAAGGTGGGACTAAAAACACGCCATGTTTCAAACATTTTCTCGTGGCTAAGAGTTAACTCCAAACCATGGCAAAGTATACGTTTTTAAAAAGCTCAAAGACCAAAGATTATGAAAAAAATATTTGTGTACCCTATAACTGTATTGTAACCTGACACCAGCTGATTAAATCTGCCATCTGCTGGGGAATGCCGCCAGGGCTTACTTGAGAAAAAACAACTCCTACAAGAACTGATCAAAAGGAATAATTTTTACATTTTACAAAACAACACTTAAGTCACCTCAAGAATAAGATTTTTACTCCTTTTTTAAATAATAATTTTTAGATTGCGATATTTAAGTGATAATCTTTGATTATTGTTTATAGTAGATTTTTAACTTTTAGCACATTTAAGAGGGCCACAAATTTATTAGTTGATAAACTATTACGTGTCACCCTCGATAAATAAAGTTTTGATTTGATTTGATTTGATTTAGCTTGCTGTGATAAGCATAGGGATTTTTGAAAAGTTAAAAACACGAGAAATGATGACCAGTTAAATCTGATACAGAAAATGTAGCATGCGTTTCAATACATAACTTCAACAGACTGCACTGGATGGAAAAGTTTTATGCTTATCCCACAGAACGTACTCAGAACAACAAATCCTGAAAATGTTAGCTCAATTGAATGAATCCTTCTCAAGATATCTTTTCTCGAAGGCGAAACTAACTCGTTTTGAGAAAACGAGCTTTAAACTTGGAGCAACAGTACTTGTCAAAATAAGGCTTCACTCCCTTAAGATTCGAGCTCCGTGAAAAACAAAACTTCCAATTTCTTTCAGAATTTTAGGTTAAGTCCCACCTTAAGTGGACTTAAAGATCATCAAGTCCCACCGCCTAAAACGCACTTAGTTTAGACCACTCGAGATTTCGTCTGGTATATAGACTTGATACTCATACTGTAAGTACTTTCCAAATGTTCACAAGGACTACAACGATGGCTTCTAGGGTTTTGGCCTCTGGGCAAAAACGGTGCTGCGGGAAATGAGTCCTCCAAATTGATATACAGAACCCCTGCCTCCCTCCTGTACGTGTACGTAGCCTATTCCAGGAGCGGGCGAGCGAGGGAAAAAAAACGAGTGGGAATAAGGCATCTTCGCTCACCCCACGACTATTCGAGAGCCTGGAACAGGCTACCCTGTACTGACGAAATAAGGGAATGGCAGTGTTTGTGGCCCCTTAACTCAGAGGTAATAGGCGGTTTATTACATTTATGGTTGTCCAGTTTATTACATTTATGGTCAAATTTTATTATGTTTATGGTTGGTGGATTAATTACATTTGTGCTTAAAAGTTATTACATTTATCGTTAGTATTACATTTATGGTCAATTCTTATTACATTTATGGTTGGTATCACATTTATGGTTTTTATTACATTTATGGGTGATACAACACTCAGTATAAAACACGTAGTCGATTGAGCAATCCTTTCTGGGAGAATGTCTAACGCGACAAATGAGAACGTTTCTACCATGATTGAGGGAAGCTATCCTTCGACATCCGCAATACCAAGAAGTCTCGCCATGGCTGTCTTCGTTTTGCTGTCGATCTTGATTTTGGTGGGAGCTTCAGGAAACGCCTACGTCTACAATCTGCTTCGAAGACGCCGTGACCTTCGCAAAGTGCCTCACTATTTGCTCGCGAGCCTTTCCCTGAGTGGAGTTCTAACATCGCTCTTCAGTATGTTGTCCCTGTTAATAGCAGCCATTGTTAACTACCTTCAAGTAGTGGCTTCGCGCTTGGGCCATAAATCGAAGGCCAAAAACGAGGATCCGTAACTTACAGTACGGACCGAGAAAACGAGGTCAGTAAGATACTTATTATATCTCTACTGTGTGTCTGACCGGCTCGGGAACGATTTCTATTCCCGCGAAACGGCTTTAAAATGTCTGACGCACCTCGAAAGCAAAACGAGTCAATTTGAAATCGTTGCTAAGTGACTCTTAAGTCATTAGCAGTAAAAGAAAGTTTTAAAGTTTTACATGCTATAAAAGTTTAGATAAATCACGAAACGTTTTGGCAACAAAAACAGCTTTAAATTTTAGCGGGCTGTGCAGTAAAATACGGCCCCTCCAAAATGACCAACCACAGCGCATACTAAATATTTTTTTACATTTTATATTTCTCAATTTTTTGTTATTTCTAACTCGGTAATTTTTTGAGGACCCTTCTGTAAACCACTCAACTGTGATGTTGATATCCTCATTGAAGATTACAATTACTACTGAGAGATATGATAAAAAGATTTATAACGCACGTGTACTGCCATTGTTCTGTTCATTAAACCGGTTGTTGCAACACATTTTCGAGACGTAAAAGAGCAACGAAAAAGGCGCATGTAAACTATTTTCTTCTAAAACATTTCTCTGCATCATGGCAATACTGAAAGTCGGAAATAAATCATCTTTAAACTCGGAAACTTGGCTCCCCATGGGATGAACGATTCATACATAAAGTTTCAATTACCATGCTTCCCCAATAGCATAACTCTCTTTTCAACACGCACGCACGCACGCAACACGCACGCACGCAACACGCACGCACGCAACACGCACGCACCCAATCTCCACTTTTCTCTGAACGAGGGCTGACGCTCTGAACGTTTCTTTCCCCCTCGTCTGTTGACTACATTCTATTGTGATTGCTTCTTGTTTTTTTGTTGGTTCACTGAAGACTCGATTTCCAGTAGACTACAAGTAGTCCCTCTTTCGCATATTCCGTCGTTCGTGACGCGAAAGAAAGCCGCGAGAAAAATAAAATGGCCGCGCGAAATCCTGAGGGCAAGAAGCGTGTCGCGCGCTTCCCGCCGCCATTTCAGTAGCTCGTGGTTTATTTACGGTCTCACTCGACGGACTAAGCGAAAGAGCGACTACTTACAGTTTAGGTTTCCAGCTACTTTGTGAGCCCGCGTTCCTTGCCTCACACCTCGTTAGGACGGAGGGGGTGGGGGGGGGGGGGGGGGAGGAGGGGAGAATGACAATTGAACTCCCAAAGCAGCTGGAAATATTGGTTGGACGAAGAGACACTGAATATCCATTTTCGAAGGACTGATATGGAAAAAAATGCTCCTGTTTAAATTAGTTTTCTGCATCAAATCCCAGTCACCAATTCAAACAGATTAAGTACACATCTTTATTTACGCCCGGCCTCAGCTCGGCCACCTAGACATTTATGTACAAAATCCTCGGCTATATTAACATGTGTATTTTAATATCTCCGTAAACGATGGAGTCAATGCGTTTTTAAATAAAAACTTGTAAAAGTATGAATGCATGGATAACATATAACTGATTCGTCTAGAATCACACATGGCACAGTAAAAACAACAGGAAAACCAGCTTCCTCAAAAAGTTGAATTTAACTGGCGCAACCCAAACCAACCTCGTTCCCAGGGTCTCTCTTCTTTTTTTCGCTCTGGGTGGGTGGGAAGATGAAAAACCCTGGGAACGAGGTTGAACTTTAACGTAACGAACAAGCCCTGAAGTATCGATTAAAAAATTAACATTAAAGACAAATTTACGTTAAATTTACACGGACAAATTCTAGAAATAAACGAACATTGAAATCCTATCAACACTAAAACCTTGTTTCCTATTTTAAGAAACCTTAAACCTTAAACTTTATGTCTCGCAATGTCAATGAAATTGCGGTGTCAACTTTTCTTTTGTTTTTATTTAAAGGAAAAGAAAGTCCAATAAACAAACCTTTTTAATTATTGACAGAAAAAAAAAACTAGTCATACGGGAATTACATTTCTTTTATACACCAAGCAAGGTTCGTTATGCTCTAAGTTGCGCCGCATTCAAGCTTCTTTTCTTTCTAAACATCGCTTAAATTACTCTTCCATTCCTGATGGCCTGTGCTTCGCTAAGCAAAAATGTTTATACAGTAAAAAAAAAAATGGACGAAAATCTCTAAAAACTCTCATTTCTCCATATTCTATGTCAATGAACTATCTATTTACAAAACGTTCTTAGTTAAAATTAACAACTCTTAACGCTGGTGAAGCTTAAATACACTTATTTCTCTTCTAGGTGGCATGCATTCACGGTCTAGTGAAGACAATAATTGAATAAATAAATTAATGATTTGAACAAATACGTTATGAATTCTTGCATACATGGTATGGTAAGACTAGAACCCGAAGCATAATTTAAAAAAATTCCAATTGAAATTTGTTTCAAATACGAATTATTTACAGTGTAAATATTAACTAAAACTAAAACTTAGTTTTCTCTGTGATGGATAATAACAGTTTCCCAGGTTGAATAAGATTGTTTCACAAGCAAAACTGGCATCGTTCAAAATCCATTCAAGAATTCTCAATTTCAGGTAGCTCTCGAAAAGCTCAGAACAACGACATGCTAATTTCCCGCCTTTTTCAGTACACGGAACAAGATACCGACTATGGATAATCTCCATAGAAGTTCTCGAACCATTTCCGAATTTTTGCGACCAATCAGAAATCGCACGAGTACACCGAAAGAAAGTCGACAAGCTGCTTAGTAGCCTCTCCTCGAACAACAACCGCGTTTTAAGACTAAGGTGTTTCAATGGTACTTATCCCTCCGGTAAATTATACTCGAAACGCTCAACTACGTAGGGCAACAGTTCACTTTCTTCTTGCTCTTCTCCTCTCCTTCCGTCAATTTTAATCCATTGCTTTCTTCTACCTCCGTGTCCTCAACTTTTCTGAGCAATCTACGACAGATGGCAATAAAAACAATGAATTGCAATTCTCAATGCTTCACCTCTTCACCTCTTCACCCCTTCAAACCCAAAACCTAATTCTCCCTACTGAATACCACACATTCCTCTTAATTTTACTTCTAAGAATCTGAAGGTACATCAAGACAATATCCGGTTGTTGATGATTTTTCTTTATTCTCATCACGCATCTATTTGTAAATGTATTGACATTGTAGGGAGAGACTACAGACTGATGAAATAGCCCAGTGATTCTCACCTGCCCAGTTCGACGCAGGCTTCCGTTATATTTCTGTTTTCTTTCGAGCTCGTTTCGATAAACAAAGCGCCATATTCCTGTAAACAAACAGATAAACATATAAGGTCTGTCACCATTTAGGAAGGCATTTTCTAAATTATAGAAACACGAGTGGATGTTTGGGAGAACGAGAGATGCTGTGGGAACACAAGCCACAGGCGAATGGAATCCTAAAAGACTATTTCCCTTGAAATCAAAAGTAAGCACGTTTCTGAGTTTTTCAGGGCTGTAGCTGGTAACAGGGAGACCAAGGCATTTACGTCCGGCTTTTTTTTTTCGTTGTTGTTTATAATCCTCACAAACAACCTAAATAGCTAGAGAGAGAATTTAACCATGGACATTGCGAGTCATACTTTTTCATGCACGTTGCTTCAGTCATATTTTTTTTCGGCTACAGCCCTGTTTTCTCTTACAAACTCCCTAAAGATTGCGCTTTTTTAAGTCCCTGCCATATGTCACGATTTCTTGGTAATTTTTGTTCATAATTACTTTCAAATTGAAAGGGATTTCGGTTTCTTAGGTAGAAAAACATCAAAAAAGTAACAATATAAACCAAAAATAAAGGGAGGTTATAACAAAGGAAGGTTAAAGCGTGTTAGCAACGACAAGCATGAAAATATTAATCATTTTTTCAAGCCGTGTAGTCGTCACGAAACTCTTTTAAGCTCTTCAAAGACATCTCCTAATTACAATTCAATTCAAAACTAAGAGAACTAATCAAAAATGGGGATTGGGAGGGTGGGAAATAGTTTTCGGCTATGTTTATAAATTGTTCACCTTTGCTAATCTCTCTCCATTTTCCGCTGTTATGACGGTCTTGCCTTCATCGATATGTGATTGGCGCAAATCAATCTTGTTACCGCATAGCATGATGGGAATCGGCTTTGTCGTGCTATCCTGTAAAGGAAAAACAAGAACAATTTAAGACGAAATCTGACAGGAAATCGAGCAAAGTCGGTTTTTAGTGGGCAAAATCCTGGTACAAGAATATCTAAGTATATTACAGTCCTTTTTGAATTTTCTAAAAGCTAAAGCTATAAACAGTTGCCTGTAATAACACTATTTCCCATCAAACTAAACAAACTAAACTTCAAAGATCAGAGAAACTGCGCAAACACATGTAAAATTTCATCATCAGTTTCATTTCACCAGTACTTTAAAGTGTTGCACATGAACTTCAAAATTTGTTTTCGACATTTGGTGTTGTTAGAATTGATTTCTTTTGAGAGGATAATTATACAAAATAGTTGCACAGAAGTTTGCAACACAGTGCAGACAACCTTGGTAAAAAGTACTTGTCGACTTGTTACTCCAACTTGTGGTGTATTCCTTCTTAATTATACAGCAACATTTATAAGTAAAAACTACTAGCCATGCTTACAAGAGATTTACACCAATCTCGAGGAAAGAAGTACAGAAATAGAAACGCTTCTGTCGGAGGATACGAATAGAAGGTTCAAACCTTTGTCATTTAATTAACAGTTCGACTTCTTAGAATATAATGTAACAAATTTAAGCTGAGTACCTCGATGGCTTCCACCCAGTCACGGACATCAATAAAAGATGTTTCGCAAGTGACATCGTACAGAAGTAATACACCATCAGCCTTGCGGAAATAAGACTTAGCGATACTTCGGAACCTAAAACATAAAACATACTTAGTTAAGGAGCATCGAGCGTATCAGCAATGTGGAAAAGGATGTTACACACTATAGGCCAATGGATGCAAAACAGAACAAGAAAACACATCAGATGAAGAAAACAAGGATCTCCTTGTCAATAGACCATTCTAGAGTTGTCTGCTCAGTGACCTGGCCTTGAACTGAACTGCCACTACACTCAGCTGGCAAACGCGTCATGCTGACTGTGGTTCATTCTTTACACTTCATCAGTTCATGTTCCAAGTAGGTCACAAATCGTGCCCCTAAATGTAAATCCTAATTGTAAAAAGATCTAAATCCTTATTCTTAAATCTAATCTAAATCTCACAGGACACCTACTGATACACTACATGACGTTATTACCTTTCCTGGCCTGCTGTATCCCATAGTTGAAACGCGACAGTTTTATCATCAACAACAAGTGTTTTCATCTGGAAATCCACACCTAAAAATAAATAAATAAATAAATAAATAAAATTAACGAGAACATCAACAACTAGCTACTTCAAATATTTCAAAAGGTGTTTAGTAGGCTAAGCTTACAACGGAAAGAAATTTTTGCGTTTCATTAATGGGTGAGTAGCCTTATACTGACAGAGATTTTACGTGCGATAAAATTAATATTGTGAGTCTTGACGGAGCATTGTCTGTGTTCTTAATAGGTGATTAATATTGGATATTAACACTTAAGTGTTGAAGCTTGCACTGTTTACATACCAAGCGTGGAGTTCAGCGCACTGTGGAATCTGTTCCTGCACAGTCTGAGTATAAAGCTGGATTTACCCACTGCCGCGTCCCCTGCTAAAACCAGTTTGTACATGCGCTCTGGTACATTCCCTTCCACTACTGATGTCTGTAACACAAACAAACACACGTTATTTACTGCAACTTGATTCAAAAAATAAGCCAAATGCGGGCCGACTGAGCTCCATTCGCCAAGAAAAAATCTGGGGCGAGTCTCATCTCGCAGTCACTTGCGGGATCGTAGCTGGCGACAATAGAGCTTCTCGTCAAGTAACGATCCCACAAGCCACTGCGAGATGACACTTGCCCCAGTTTTCTTCTCATTTCGTAAGTGGCGAATTAAGCAATTAAGTCAACCCTGCTTGGCAAAGAAGTGCCATTTTGGCAAATTATCGTTAAATTACCGAGTAATTTTACCTGATACTGTTGATGATGAATATACGAGGCGAAAACATCTTATTTTTGTCAAATAAATGCGTCACTTATTTACTACATCGTGACATGCTGTAGCTTACTTACATGCAATGGAGTGTTCGAAGAAGCCTCGGACAAAGAGTCAGAACCAACAGCCGCACCTCTCTCTCCCTCGGGCGCCTCTGTCTCTGTATCGGTATCACCTTCAGACTCCGTGTGATCCTTTGCCATAGCAACCAACTGGGCTAACTCCTCGTCTCCTACGTCATCTTCGTCAATGTCTTCGTCATCCTCCTCAATAACACTCTTGAACTGCGACGCAACAAAATCCAACAAGTTCAAAACATAAATTCTCCTTGCGGATTCCTAAGTCCTCTCAGACTTTGTTCTGAGAATTCGGAGATACATCTGAGGCCCCATCCATACTACACCGGAGAAATTTGAAAGCGCAGCTTTATTTTTGCGGTTAGGCCTAACGTCCACACTAATTCGTCACGAAAACGGCGCTTTTCGAAAACGCTCTTCAAACCGGAGGGATTTGAAAACGGCGACTTTGCGTTTTAGTGTGGACAGAAAAATTGTTGAAAACGATAACCTTACAATAGTCGTGATATTCCCCTGCTCGAGGTTTACTCAAATACAAATGCAAAATGACCAGTGACTGATGCGTTTTCAAATTCCTCTAGCGTAGTGTGGAAGGAAAACACTTGATGCGTTTTCAAAGTGAAACGTTCGTTTTCAAATTCCCCCGGCATAGTGTGGATGGGGCCTGAAAGACAATATGATATATTTACTTAAGACCTAGGTCTGTCTGCGTGACAGTCAATCGTTACCGTAGGGACACGTGGACAATTCGATCACCCTTGTGGTTCAAAGTGTTTTAAAAATATGAAAAATTCATTTTTTTATACTGTCAGCTTCAGTGTTTGAGAACCTATCAAAGAACCGATGATGCAATAGCAAAGTACTCATTGAAATTTTATGGCAATTCTTTCAGTCAATTTTGTCTTGCAGTCCATTGTTATAAGCCGCAGAGTGGTTATGTTACTATGATATTATACAAGAAAAGCGTTACACCTATTCCTCGGCCCCAGTGTTTAGCCGAGAGACATTTTTTAGTGCAATACGTGTTAACTGTTATCAGCAGAATTAGCATTAGTTCTCATTTTCAGCGCCTTGAGCAAGGAGAGTTCGCGGTTTTTAAAAGAGAATCTTACCGTCTTTATTAATTCAGTTACATTTTTGACACTTAAAATGCGACTTAGGAACGCCAACTTGCCACGACTTTCAGACTACTCGTGTAAGTTATAAATTGACTGGACAGTGAGAATCGTAAACTCTTCGGGCAATTATACGAAAATTCAAGGTTATAGTTTCGTTTTAGCTCAAATGAAAGTCAATTTAAAAACTACTGTAAGTAAGAATAGGTTCGTTTGACTTTTTACTATTACGGCAAGTTAGTTTATTTCACCTGAGCTTCAAGTTCAGCGCTGAACGCGTCAGGTTTGCTGCTATCTGACTCGGGAAGAGAGTCGGTCTGTTGAAGGATCACACAACGTGCATGCGCGTTAGGTTTAGATTCATGCGTTACCGGTCTCCTTCCTCGAGTCTTCGTTCCTTACTGCGCATGCTTGGCGAAATCGAGCGACTCCAGAGTTCCGTTACAGGCTCGATTTTGTTTGGTTTTAAAAACAATTGGAAATGAACGGAAGTAAAACACCGGCGTTTAAATTGAGCCAAGTGTTTGTCTGGTAGGCATGCACAATTTAACCGGAAGTCCGATATTTTCGGATTACAAATCGGATCTTTCCAGGGTCGCTCGTCGGAACGAAGACTCTGGGTACGAGGCTGATGAGTTACTGTATATCCCTTTAACTCTCTAATAAGCTCCAGAGCGCATTTGAAGTCATTTAGGTGGCGCTAAAGATTATAAAAATTCCGTTTTATTTTAGCAAAATAGGAATCTAAGAGAAATGAAATCATTTTAACTTATGCTGACTTTCAAAGTTATATCATTGTCACCGAAAGGCCCTTTTCAGGGAATGTCAATAAATTTTGTATTGGATTGTATTGTATTGTATGTGAAACACTGAATTTCTTATGCGGTTCCAGAAAAGGTCTCTCCACGAGGAAGTAAACCCCAGAAACAGGCTATAGTTAAAATGATAGGTTACGTTTATAAAGTTTAATTTTATTTAAAAAAAAACACGACAAACATTAAAAAAGAGGTGAAAGTGGGGAAAGAATTTGGTAATCTATCTTGTAATCCATTTTTAAATCACATGAACTTTCACATAACCTAGAGCAGAAGACGTGAGCATGCACTTATTTTATTTTAGATAAAGCCGTAAAGTTAAATTAGAAATGTTCTTCACGTAGTTTCGTTTAAATGTCTTTAACCTACTGACGACTTTCTTTCACTTAGTGTTACTATTAAGCCGATAATTTAGGCAGGTTTTTAGGTCAGTTATCAACGGTTTTTAGTTACAGTTTACAGTAAATAGCCCAAATCCAATTTTTTATCACATAAAGGCAGTTCGTTGTTTAAAATCTAAACTTATATGTTAATCATTTTATCATGTTACGTCAATACTGTAGTTGAAAAAGGTTAAGAAACGTAACACGGCTGGGTTTAATTAAAGTTATGTTTAATAACATTGACCTTAACAGTTTAACTTAGTAAAGATCAGGGTTTCTCGAAAACAAATGCCCTTAAAACAAAATACCGTGCAAAGGTGCTGTAAAAAGTATATTAAAAATTAACTATTTAAAGTTTAATAATTACAATTTTATTGCTTTACAGAGGAAATGGCTCAAGGAAGTTTTAGAACGCTTTCGCTTTTGACCTATTTACGTTTAGGATTAACTTGTTAACTTGTTTATATTTTAAGTTATTTACCTTAATTCGGTTGCGTCTTATTACCAGCGAATTTCGTCGTTTAAGACTAGAACCCTCAGCGAGATCAGCTGGAGCTGTCCTAGTTTCTTCATCATTTAGAAGTCTTTCAGCGACATTTTCTCCGTGGAATATTCTTTGTCTTGGTGCCGGCCGTCGTATCAGCTGCTCCAGGTCTTCGTGATTAACAGTTTGAATTTCAGAATGAAAGTTCTGTACTACCGCCGGCTCGTGTGAAGCGGCGATAATTTTTACTTTGGAATCGTCTCTTCCTTCCGCGACGCTTTCTCTACTAGAACGCAAAGCGTTCAATTTCTCAGAAAGCTGCCAAAACCCAACTCCTTTTCCAGAGTTGATTCCTTCGTCGCTTTGCCATCGCGACGTAGGCAACGACCTAGTGCGCTCACCAACAAAGTCATTTCTCTTTCTTACTTGCTCCATGCTGTTCCACTTACCCGCTCGCGCTATAGAAGGCCAGGCGGACCTGTCGCCTTTACTGTTTGATTTATTGAATAACTGTTCTAAGCTCTTATGCCTGCAAGGCTTTCTCAAGTGACTGTTTCGATTAAAAGGCGAGTGCGCATGAATGTTTGTGTTTCTTTCAATGTTTGCTGCTTCCTGCTCTTGCTGTTGTTGTTGTTGTTGCTGATGTTGCGGTTGAGGGGGGCCTGGTTCGTGTTCTGTATCACTATCCCACACTACGTCATTGGCGCGTTCTTGTAGTGTCACGTGACGTTCATGTGGGGTAGCCGCCAGTTTGGAAAGTTTAGGAGCAGCTTCAAAATGGCGAGCATTTATCTGAGTGTTTGATTGAAAAACGACTGTTTAATTTAGTTTAGACTTACTTCTTTAACATTTCATTTATCGCGAATTTACACGAAAGCAATTGCAAGACGACGTGCTTTAGTTTGTTGGTGTTACTCAGTAGGTTTATTTTCAGATTTATCCTGTTTATCAGTTTAGTTCAATTTTTTTCTCTTTGATTATTTATTTTTTAATTTTCACTAGGGTTTATACACCTAAAGCAAGAAATTAAATTTATTGTCTGTATTGCAGACCAGCGATTGGTAATTCAATAGACAAAAGTTTTAGCTACATCTACCCAAAGTTGATTAACTGATTGAACGACCGACCGTACGTACGTACGACGAAACGACAGTCAGTCAGTCAGTCAGTCAGTCAGTCAGTCAGTCAGTCAGTCAATCACTCAATCTAACGCACTTCATATTCCTGTGAACGACTAAGCTGAGTAACTCACTGTCTATACACAACACTGGATATAAAAAGCGGCAAGTAAGACATGACAATACCGTCATGGTGTTGACATCAGACTCGGGTTCATATCCAGACAGCTCATCAGCTTCATCAGCCTCGGCCTCGGCGCCATCAGCAACATCATCTTCAGACTTGGGTCCTTTAAGACTAGACGACAAGGCACAGAAAAAATACATCAGTCGGTATCTTGGCAAATAATATGTGAATGGCTACTTTACGAATTGTCTGTTATGTGGCTGTCACCATATTTTCATTGGAGAATAACAACATTACCATCTCGGAATCTGCCATTTTACGTTTCAATGGTTGATACCAGTCGTGCGCAGTAGCTTTGTGGTGACAAGCCGACGCGACAGAAAGAAGTCAGGACTTTCTAAGAAGTGGGGGGGGGGGGGGGGGGGGGTGCGCGGGGCGAGGGCATCCAAGAAGACTACATGAGCACTCCCATCCTAAAAGGCGATGTACGTGTGATGTGATCACAATTTAAAGACTCTGAACCGATCGTATTCGGCGAAAATTAAGTTAAAAAATATAATGTTTGAGCACCGCTTTCAACCCCTTTTGAGGGTGTATGTGGGCCATATCAAAGAGGGTGTCCCGTACAGATTAACAGTTACCCCTTGGGGAAAACAGAGAACCGCCGGACAAAAGCAATGTTTTCATGATTAATTATTAATTGAAAAGACTCACTGGTTTGGAGTGATGCTGCGACTAGAAATGGAGCCATAATCGCTGTGGATGCTGGGATTTCTCTGGCATTTCTCGCTACTTCTACGAGCCTGGTAAGAAACGTCAAGTACGTTACTTTAGATTTTGTATATTTTATTTTATTAAACATACAAATGTCTTTGATTCACTTGAAATCCTGGTCCCAGATTTTCAACCCGCAATCAAGCTAGTCTAGGATTACCGAACAAGAATATTCATTTCACTTTACAACTTTTCAGCGTGTTTTTATTTCTAGCTATATTTGCTATCCTCCAGTCATGATCTCAAACTCGACAAAAAAACACCATAACCTCGACCATTCTCATCATATCTACGTACACTAGTTTTATTAGTTTTATTATAGTCACTCGGGGGCAAGGAACTAAGCATTATTACAGTTATTACCTCTTACTTGTGTTCATTTAGTTATAGTCATTTTACTGTGATTAGTTTGTGCAATTCTAACTCATTAGGTTTCCCTAATTAGCAGCAGTGCTAAATCTAAATCTTATCGACAAATAAAGTTATACTTATTATTACTTTAATTCAAGGTTTGCGTTATGCAATCGGGATATGAATGGCCTTGTATTAGTGCTATTCAGTTTTCCGGTTAACTAGACTTGGTACATTCTAAATCAGGGAATTTTTGGTATGATAAATACCTTAGAGGACTTTGATCGTCTCCCAGTCAAGGCCTGCAATTAGAGAGATGATTTGAATGCGTTAATGTGATACGTTGAAAGGAGAAGAAAAATCGTAAAGGGTCTGTACTTCAGGGGAAACATTTAGTTCATAAAATCCATCACAGTGCATAAAATGAAATAATCTTTACAAACTCTCAGTGAATGTACAGCAGATAATATGTATGGCAAGTTGAAACGCTATTTTTTCATAGTCAAGTTTGTGTATAAGCCAATCTATCTCCATCCTGCCACCCTGAGCCATCCTTAGTTCCCAATCCGTTCTAGCCAGTTTCCGAGTATTGATTCTAAAACTCTTAACCATTATTGTTTAGTTTCTTAAATTAAATAGAGGTATATTTTAATTTAGAACTTTTATAAATCGATTTTTTTTAATGGTTGTCTCCGTACCTCGAGTGCTGCTCGTAGGTCATCATTGCTTTCGCATAGTCTCTTGTTCGTCTCCCTATTGAAAAGAAATTGCCCAAAACTGCAGTGATCCACGTCAAATGCGTTTTACACACACTGGCTTATACAGTAACCACAAATGACCTTTTGGCGAATTAGGTAGACCGTTCAGCTGAAGTCTGCATTCCAACTCGGTGGCCCATCAGCATTTCTTTCTTTGGCTGACTTAAGCTTCGAAATTAAATACTACAGCCACTATTCGGTATATACTAAAAATAATTAACATTTTTATATAGCTGGCGTTTTTCCCGCTACAGGGCGTCCATTCATTGGCTGGTTCATGGTCACATGACATCTAACAATGAAACTGTTTCCCGCTAAATGCCATGAGCGGGCAACATTGCGAAAACTATGACATCAAACAGGAAACAGTTCATCTGTTTTGCTGTATAACAATTCACTCAATGACTGGTCCCTTGGAGAACAGTGAATTTTGTTTCCCTCGAACCTCAAACACTGCGATTCTCGGGAAACAAAATTCACTGTTCCCCTCGGGATCAGTCATTAAGTGTTAAGTGTCTTACTGTAATATGTCCAGTTGCTTAGTGAATGTTTGTCTATCAGATGATCTCAATGTATCATACGCTTCATCTTCTTCTTCTTCTTCTTCTTCTAAATCTCGATAAAAATTCTGCAATCATCATTCAAAACACAAATTTTACATACAGTTCTCTGATTTGGCCAATGCTGTATAATGTTATTTAAATCTTATTTTCTTCACTCATCACCTGCCATCTCTGAAAAATGTGCACTATAAGCTACATGTAGTAACAAAATTACACAATAGTGAAATGTTCAAAAGTCTTAAAGACATAGAATTGTATTTTAGGTTGATTCCACCTTTTAGCATACCATTTAGTTTATGACACATGATCAACTATTCACCTGCCACATAATTGTTATTACCACTTAAAAGTGTGTTTATACTCATAAATGACTTTTTCAAAACCATTTTTATTTATTCACAGCAGTCACTTTAGCCTAAGAAAGCAGATTTCTCGTCCCACATTTTGTCTTCATCCAGCTCAAGAGTCATCAGAGATTCAAGCCATAAACATTTTTCCTCTCGTTAGAAAGAAAATACTCAGCTTAAAGGCTTGTGTGCATACCAAGATTGAAGACAATACCAGTCACTTGTATGATATTCCATGGTATACCACTCGAAACTGTTAAATAACTTGTAGTTATCAGCCATAAATAAGAAATATTGGGCTTGAATCTCAGATGTCTGTCACTTACAGATGAGTGTGGAACATCACATCTGTTTTCTTAATTTATAGTCACTTCATTGAGAAGAAAGTTGTTATATTAACAGTCACATGAGTTTAAAGAACTTTTTTTTAAACAGAATTTTATAGTTTAGTTAAGAGTGTCATACCATTGGCAGTTCCTGTGTTGTACTGTCAGTGTCAGATGTCTCGCTTGCAACAACATGTCGTGCATAGACTTTTTTGACAGGTGTCAGTGCTGCCTTATTTGTTGTGCTCTTTACTTTGTCTACAGTGTGCAGTGGTGCACTGTCTGTGGTGCAAGTGACAGTCGGTGAGAAGGTAACTGACGCGTTCTTGCGTAGTCTGTTGTTTGGTCCAACAACCTTACTTGAACTTCTCCTGTCCAAGACCCCTCTTTTCAAACGCTGTTCTGTCCCTTCTGAATCGGAGTCATGCTCCAGTGCCGCTAATCTTGACTTACTATGAGCATCGCTAACATTTCGTCCGCGTTTATTTTCTTTCACAGTTTGAGTCCCTTTGCCCGGTACTTTACTTTGCAAATTGGCTTCAGCTCTTTTTTTGACAAGGTTTACATAGCTTTTGTTTTTTCTTGTCTCGCTCTTTTTCACAGCATAATCTTTAGTATTACTCTTTTTCAAAGAGGGATCTTTTGTGTAACTGTTTCTGAGCGAGGGATCTTTTCTGTCACTTCTCCTCAAAGAAGTGTCATTCGTATCGCTTTTTTTCAAAGCTGCATCTTTGCCTTCCTCACTTGGTTTGCCTGTTTCCCTGTTTTTAGTGCCTTTTGACAGTTTACCAAAGTATTTTCCAAATCGACTGCCGAATCGTGAGCTGTTTCTGTTCCTCTGTAGTTTGTCACTGTCCTTACAAGTGTCGGATTGTTCACTAGTGTCCATGTCTGACGTCAAATGTGTAGTGTCTTTCATTTTACCCGTTTTACCCTGTTTAGTTTAAAATTTATTTCAGGTTAAGTTGTTATATTATTTGTTTAAAGTTTATTCAACATTAACACAACCTTGTGAAAAATGCATTTTACCAAACAACCTTTTCTTGCCATACAAAAAAAAAAAAACAAAAAAAAAAAACAGACTGTCGGTAATAATTTTTTTTAATATTCAATTATCTATTACCTTCATGAAGATCCTAAAGAAGCATGTTCCAAATTCAAAACCTGATTCTCTCCATTTAATTATTGCTGTGAAATGCTTTTAATCTTAGGCCTTGGAATTTGATGCTATGGCAAGAAAATATCCTTGCTGATGAATCTTGCTCTTCTCATTACTTGTTTCCTAAAAATATATATATTATATTATCAAGAGGACAGGGACGAGATTAAAGATATTTTTGTTGAAACAAGAAGTTCACCTCGTCTGTTTTTAATCAGAACGAGGTTGGTAAGACAGCATTTCCACAAGTTGTGTTAATGTCCTTGTTTATCTTGTAATGAGCTTTTATTCATGAAGCCTACCATGGTGCAATACCCCAGAATGACAGGCTCGTCCAAGAAGGACTTGTCCTCAGTAGCAAGATGATCATCAACTTCGCACGATTGCCTAGCAGGTGGTAATAAGTGATGTATCTGGCCGGTCTCCCGGCTGTTTAATATGCCTGCATTGTTGTTATAGTCTAATTCCGTTTCACACTCTTCTTCTGATATGTCTTCAGGAACCTGGAAGTTTGCTTGTTATAAGTTTATGACCTCCTCGCATTTAATTTTAATTTATTAATTTAATATTTATTCAATTCTTTAAATTTATATTTACATTATATTATTAAAGTTAATTTTTATAGCAAAGGCAAAACCTTTTTTGAATTCTAGATTCAAAATTTTTGTGCTTCAAACTTATTTCAGATATTTTAATATTTCAATTAAAGTTTATATTGCATTCACTGTACACTATTTACTAAAAGATGAAATATTTCATTTCGCAGCCCTAAGACCAAAACCAGGAAATTTATTTTTATAAAAATAAAAATTAAGCAGTTTTTTAATGGGTCTTTTTTAGTTTTATTATGGTATTTAGCAGTTTTTTAACACAAAGTTTTTAATATTTTAGCTTTTATTTGAAGCAAGTCATCTCCTTTAAAGTGAGTTCAAAAGTAGCCACTGTTTATACTAATAGTGTGAGAAAACTTGATTAAGTTCTTAGAGACAAGAATTTAAATAGAAAGATATGAATATCAATGCTAACAACCTCCAGCTTTGCAGCAGGCTGGCAGGAAAATCCAGTCTTACAAATTAAACGTGTGGGAGAAAGGGTCAGGGAGATATATACACCACATTACATGGCAGGAACAAACGCACGAGCGAAAATCCCAACATTCTTTTCCATAAGCGATTGATGAGCATGGCTTCTGTCTATGTGCATGTCTAGCCGTTGAAATAACTTTACTATAAAATGTCTTGACTTACTGACAGCTGCTGCACCTGCATGAGCTCGGTCATCAATGAGTTTTCATTTGTTAGTGCATCATCGTCAACTTCACAGCTCTGCTGGCTGGGAAGCAGTGCGGAGCCTCTTCGAGAGCTGCTGGCACTTTTAGATGAAGGTAGTGGTACGCTTCTTGGAGTTGTTTGTGCAGATTTGCCATCTACAACATCAGGTGTGGATTCTTCCACCAACCTTGAGGGGGACCGGCTTTTAATGTGACAGAGAAAATATATATGAATACCTTAAAAAGCCAACAAGAAATCCCCCCAAAACATTTATGTCCACAAAAATAATCTCCCTACAAATATCAAATGTGTATACTTTATAGCTCTTATACCAACATGTAGTCGCCCGCCCAAATTCTCAAACAATAGCAGTTGGCTTGTATAGAATCATTAAAATCTTCAGAAAGGTGTAACTTCTTCTGATTACAAGATATTATTAGTGCCTTATTACAATTGAAGAGCTACAGGGTCCGAAATTGCGCTTTCCTGGTCGCCAATGCAACTAAAAATTTTGCACTGGTGACCAGAATTTCACAACTGGTCACCAGCGGGCGATTAACTATTTCATGCCACGATAATTACACAAACAATAACTTTGATTTTCATCCAAATCGATTAAAATAAAATTCAAAGCCGCCCGCCAATTGACCACTTTTTACCTTTCCGCTGCTTTTGAAGTATAAAACCAATTTTCCTGTTATTATAAATCTACCATAATGTTTCACAGTCACGATCAGTGTGAAGCCTCGCCGTCGTGTTTCTTCAGCAGTTTCCTGTAACATACGTATTGCGGGCGCAAGAGGCCGTGCGTTCTTTGGTCATGAATATTTATTCAGTCAATGTGGTGTCCAAAGATGTTCTGAAATCTTTCCGTAATTTTTTACAAAGTGGAGACGGAACATCCGCGGAGAGATTAGCTGAAGATTTAGATATTCTCTGGGCGTCTGTCAAAGTGGTCAAAAGATGATTTCAGCACTGGTTTGATACCTGATGACATCCATTGCAAATATTTTGCCGGCAAGCACGGAAAAATGTGCCAAGATGGACAGGCCGGAAGGAAACCATTCAATCAAAAAGTAGTCAGCTAAACGCAAGTTTCTACCCCCAATGGAAAGACGAATTTTCATGGGTGGTCTTGACAGAACGCGAAAGGAAAGATCGTTTTGAACATAGAGCAAAGAACCGAATGCCAGTTTTTCAGTCGGGTACATTTCTTCTCCAAAAGGTAGAGACAAGAAAAGGTATAAAGTTGACTTGAAACATTTGCCAGTGACATGAAACTGCGTATATGGCCAGCATTCGATTCGTTTGTTGTGGTTTTTCAGTGGTAGGTGTATAAATAATCAGCGTGTTTGTACTTAATCTTATTCGTTAGCGGAAAAATTGACATTGAGGCCCCAAATGCGTTCTCTTCGTTCTGATTCTTAAAAGAAAAATTGGTGACCAGAATTTTCCATCTGGCTACCAAAAATTTTGGTTTGTGTTTCGCTGCAAAGGAAAAATTTTATTGTCACTTTCTGGCGGCCAAATTTTTCCCTATGGCGACTGAAAAAAAATTTCAGTCACCAGTTGGCGCCTGCCTAAAAAAGTTAATTTCGGACCCTGAGCTAGTATTTCAGTTTCTGTTGAACAGTATCCTGAATGCAATGCTTTTTGTTTCAATGATCCTTGTTATTATTGTGTTTAAAAAGTCCCATCTAAATGTAACTTACAACCATTTTTAAGCAAAATTCCTTCTGAAGTTAAATACTCGTAAGATCAGTCACTCATTTACTGGCAATTTTCACAGTTAAAGAGTTTTCTTAAACCTCCTCACCTGAACCCTAATAACAAGTTTAAGGCTCAATCTACCACAAGCATGTCGATTACATGAGGTACCTACCTGTTAATAGGTGACTTGTTTTGAAATGTCATGCTGGATGTCGGTGAGTAAAGTGTTGATATTGAATGCCTCTTGTTTGGTGAAGGGCTTCTCTTGTCACCACCTTTTCTCGACTGTAAGAGATAAAATTGCATCAAGTTTTATTCCCTTAAAATCCTTTTCTTTTTTTTTAAAATTATGTCCACAATCTGATCATCAATAATTAAACAATGTTAATTAACAGAAATTTTGCAAGAACAAGTGTATTTCTTCTGTCATCTTCAAGACTAAGAATAGAAGATGTCGAGATCTAAAAATAAGTTGTGACAGATTTTTAATGAATTATTGAAATACAGTAGAACCTCACCCTCTGACCACCCCTAATTCAACCATCTCGTCATTATAAAATAAATTATTATTGTTTTAATTTGTAGTTCTGTATTGCTCTTGTATTGTATTATCTATTGTCCCTAGACATGAAATAGATGCATTAAAAAAAAAAATTAAGGCTACCTTTTTGGGACCAAAGAAAGTGCTTACTCAGTAGTGTCAATAGTTTTGATGAGAAAAGAAAATTTTAGTCCAAAGGTCTGGCTCTGTTAATGAGGCTCCACTCTATGTGGCTATTACAAACTAACTCAATTGGGATATCACTGTACAGCTAATATTTTAAATTAGTAGGTATCCTTTCCGCCGACCTTTATATTGGATAATTTGTTCCAAAAATACTTTTACCTCTAAAGCTGCTCTTAAGTCATCATTTGTGTCATGAAGCTTTTTATTTGCCTCACTGAAAGTTAAAAAACATCAATGGCAGTTAATAAAATTTTTTTTACACCATTGTTAGCCCTTGCAGATTCAAGGAATGATAACTTCACTGAGACAATTTTTGATCAGCGCTTCTTTATATATACCTATTTTGTTTACTTGCAGTTCTATGAAGGTTCAAAAGTATAAACATTAAACCAAATGAAAAATAACCTTTCTGCAGCAGTAACTGTTCGAAAGTCTGTCTATTTGCCATAAACTTTTGAATGTCGTCTCCAGGTGGAGATATGTGTAAGATTGCATCAATTGAGTTTGCTACTTAATTCAGCCAACTTACTGAAGTAACTGAAGCTGTCTTGTTAAGCTCTCCTGTTCCAGTACACACTCCATTACAGTTCTCTTCTCACTGCCAAACAAAAAGTAGACAGATTTAACCCACTGCCAATGAAAGTAATGTACATGTATTCTCCTTCACCCATTATTGACAAATAAATAACGAATTGACAGATAGACAACCAGCCAGACAGACATAAAGACAGACAGACAGTCAGATAGATTGATAGAAAGAGTGATTGGTCAATTATTTACTCGCTGAGGTCAAAAGAGCACATAATTATAATAAGTAATTCAATTTGTGTGAATTGTATGGGTCCTTCACAATGCCATTATAATTTAATATGGCAGATTGATAATTACTGTTGGACAGCTTTGAATTGATATTTAACAAATAATCAATGAATTTAAAATTTGCTACATTCTGTTTATATAAACATAGAGTATTCGTATCTCCACATAGGGCTCTCTTTTTCAGTATTCACCCTACCCCCCTGTTAGCAAAATTGATCACTTACGCCGCAAACTGTGTTTCCTGTTCTTCATAATCGTTTCTAAGTTGAGCAAGCTCACTTCGCAAAACAGCCAGATTTGTTTGTGCATCTGTTAGCTGACTCCGCAGAAATCGTATTTCCTGCACAATGAACATATATAAATAAATGAATCATTGAATCAATTCTTAAACATACTGACAATTATTAAACATATAGAACACAAACTGAAATTGACAACCTTTTGTAAAGAACATGTAGAGTCACTATGTTATTTCTAAAGACTGTGTAATCACAGGTTAAAAACCAAAATGCCTAATGAGGTTTAGTTTTTTATTGCTTGTGTAAAATATATTTGTCTTGTACAGTGAGGAGAAAATAAAATTACAATAAATGTATTGCTTGATATGTGCCCTGCCAATAGGTTTAAAAAGCATATAATACATCCTTTGTTAATATTTTTTTTTTCAGCTTAAACACTAGGTGGCTGCACCCCTTTAACACTATTCAAATATTGCTGTTATGATAAGTTATTACCTGAACTTTTTCATCAACTTCTTCTTTTATCTTTTGTTCTTCAGGTTCTTTCTTCTTCAGCCTTCCCTCAAGCTGTAACAAACAGCACCCAATCAAGGTTAGCTTTAAAGGTTATTATAATTCAAACTAAAATGAACAGGCTGAAAAAAGTGAATTAAAGTAACATGTATACCACTCTTAAAATAAATACCAAAATGGAATTTGGTTTTCTTTTTACGTTTTTTTTACATATATTTTACTTAAATTTGTTACCTTCCGTTACATTAATTACCTTTTGTATTCTTGCAGATAATGTCTGTATCTCCTTATTTTTAGTCTCCAATTGCCAAACAATATCCAAATTAGCCCTCTCTTGTTTACTTCTTTCCTGGGAAAAACAAGGCAATACCGAGTCAGACTAATAAACGTGATAAACAGATCTCAACATTCTTTTTAAGACAAATGAAAAGGCAGCTTGAACCAAATAACTACTTTTATGAGTGCCAAATGATATACATATACTCAGAAAATTCCTCAGGCACACCAATGCAATACAAATAACACAATGTAAGCAATACAATACATCCTCCTCCACTGCCAAATTCATCTGCTCAACATTAACTAACCAAAAAATAATTATTAGGACACTGGACATGGTGTAGATGAATAACCTCTTCCTGTCAGGGTGGAGAGAAAACCAATTTTTGGGCTTATCCTTCATGTAAGCCGTGAGTATGATCTAAAAGCTAAACCCACATTCTCACTAGCTGCGCCCTATTTTTTTCGAGTAAAAGTAATGAATTTAAAATTAACATCACTACAATAATTTAATCTCTTCAACAGTACTTAAGCCTGTGACTTGAATTTGCTATTAAAAGAATTTCGTAAAGAATGACTTGGGCATCAGGCAAGAAAAGGATAAAATCCACCAGCAGTAACCTGACCAGGAAATCCACTAGCACTGAGCTATTGGACATGCATGGCTTTCTTATTAGCACACTGCCTGTAGTAGCACACTGTCTGTATGTAATCTGACCAACCTCCTTTCTGATGCGCGTTTCCATCCTCTGCATCTGTTGCTCGAGCTCGCTGTCAAGTTGATCCATGTGTTCAGTATGTTTCTCACATGTCCTGCAGAGACAAAACACATGTGCAAGTGATTTATTACAAAACCATCCTGACTTTACGAACATGCATATATCCCTCTACATTTGAATACTTTACTATATAACCTATAACTTGGAGTAGTCAACCAAGCATCCTTTTTAACCTTAGTTCTCAATATAGAGAAAATAATACAGGTACATGCTTTGTTACACGTATTTTGCAACTTCACTCAGAGTAGAAACAATGTCAAGATTTGCCTAGAAGGAAGGGCCAATTTCTTATTTTCTTCTACATGTATGTTTAGAAGCAGGTCAAAAATCAGTTGGATACTGAGAATTACAAGTACATACAAAGGGTTTTACAACATACCTCTTGAGGGCATCCTCCAGTCTTTGATTCTCAGATGAGTAATGTTTAACATCTCTGACAACACTGAACAGAAAACTTTCCAGTAATGCCAGAAGTTGAGGCGAGTCAGCTGAGGTTTGCAGGTAGTGGAACAGCTCTGAGACATAGTCTTGTCTGTGGAGAAAATTAAAGCAAATTTAAAGAGCTATTTGACTGCAAACCAAAATTAGAAGAAATAAGTTGGAATATTTAAAGATAAGATACTTCAAAATAATTAAAGCAATGCTTAACCTGCAGATTTGGAGCAATATTGCTCCTACTATTGTTAGGATAAAAACACAACTTACCAACTAAAGTTACCGTAACCAGTACAAGCAGTACAAGTAACTAACAGAAAAATCCCAATTTTCAATCCTCATGTATAGAGTAAATCAAGAACACAACCTTGCCCAGAATTTTTTTTTACAACATGACCACATGTAGGTGACATGTCCAAGGTTGTGTTTTAGAAAATAAGATCGCCGCTGTAAATTTTACCACAATACTTTGTAGGGCTCGACTTTAAGGAAAAAATCTTGGGGCCAGCTGGCCCCTAAGTTTTCAGATTGTCGAGCTCTGCCTTGCGAACCAAACACAGCTCATTAGGTACAAGGAAAACCTTATTTTTGCAATATTTGTCCAGGCTGTACTAATGACATAATTTGTGTTTGCTAGGTTTGAAGATTTTGGAACTTTTCTGTTTGTAAATTTATGAGAGTTGTTTACTTTTCCTCATCCTGCGAGCAAAGCCTCTTTTATCTCTCTTTGCTTTATCATTTTTTACAAGCATATGTACAGTAAGAAAAAGCTCTGCTTGCAGGGTGACTTTTCATGCACTAAGATTTATAGGTTAATGTGGCATTGCCATCATTTTTCTGACTAAGGATTACATAATTGCACATTCTTGCTACTCATAACTTCTTACATCATTAGTGCATATATCATGCACAGCACTCCGTTACATTTTGGGATCTCAACAGGGAAACAGAAATGACCGATGACATAACATCTTATGGACTTTTCGATACGATAAACGTCTATTTTGTCGAAGTGCTCCAATATTTTATTGAATGCCTTCAGAGAAATTGTAGTACCCTTTTCTGATTGCTTAAGTGCTACATAAGTGTAACACATGAAAGCTTGATACCAAGTGGAGCAAATTTTGGAAAATTTTACACACGAAATTTTAGAAAATTTCATACATAATTCTTGCTCATTTTAAGGGGATTACAGGGATCAACGTTGAACAATTAACACATTTACTCGACAAGTAAATAACATTCCACTGCAACAGCCAAATTTCCTTTATGAAGAACTACCGCACCTTCAAAATTCAAGACTAAGTTTCATACGAAACTATTATTTTCAGGTAAACAACAAGGCTAACCTAAGCGCAAGCGCAACACAAGGTACGAAAACACGGATACCGAAAGCACTATACAACCCAATATACTTAAGTAAGTTAATTACATTCCCACTTAGTGAATAACTACCTGGCTGTATCGAAGAGAATTCTCTTAAACCTTGTACAACCATATACTAGCCTTGATTACGATGACGTCTACAAAATGGCGCTTTTTTGCATTGTTTTAGTGCTTTTCTAGAACCCATTCTTCTAACCGAGATGCATTACAAAATGCTAATGTCTGACAATTTACACGTATTTCGCGAAACAAAAACATCACCAGAGTAATTACATTTTCCCTTGGTCGACTATTTCTAGCTACCTCAGTTTGTACCAAACTATCTCTCTGCAACTCCGTTCAGAGTACTAATACAATTTTAATATAATTTTGCTGCGATATTTTTATGCGGAATACTGGTTGTCATGATAATTACGACAATTACGTATGCACGTTGATTTATTGTACATCGTACCTCATACCCGCTTGCTCGAGTACCAACTGAATCTCATGCAAATCCAAAGCAGCCATGATCAGTAAACTAATGAAGTTTCTGCGTGATATAGTAGTAGCAATTATACCTTTTTCAACAAGGAAGCAAGTGAGCGGACGAACAAAGATACGAGTTAAAAATTAACTTCAATTTGTCGCCAAAGTAAATGTTTTGATTAACGTATCACGTTTCATCTTGATAAGCAAACTTCCTCGTAAAAGATAATCGCTTTACCTAAGCGTGATTAACCTTTCAAAAAGTCAAGAATTATAAATTTACTCATGTGGAAGAAACGTCGGCAAAGTAAAAACCAGTATTTACCCTGATAAGAGGTCCCTGACTCCAAGGGCATCTAGAAGTTTGTCAAACTTTCTGGTCTCGCGGACCTCCACGCTTGAAAGTTCATCGATGTCGGCATCGAATAAAGAACAAACTCGCTTGAATCCCTTAGAAAAATCTTGCAGACTTATCTTCTTGTCTCCGTCCGCGTCAAGTTCATTGAACAAGTTGCTAACTTCTTCGATTGTCAAATTCAGCTCAGAGCAACAACAAGCGAGTTCCGACTGTTCGATGAAGCCATTTTTGTTCAAATCCCAAGCGTGAAAAATATCTTTGACAGTGCGGTCTATATCAGCATTTTCCTCTGAAGCCATACTATTTCATTAGTTGAATATACCAATATCAAAAATAACGGTAAGGTAGAGAGAGATTGGCCGTCGCAAAATGATCATTCATGAACCAGACGCGTCATAGACAAATTTTTTCTCGAAACTGCTTTCTTGAGTTTTGCATAAGAATAGAGAAGCAACAGGTCGGCTACCAATTAAGATAACAACGACAAAGAGATTAACGGAGAGCCAGTGACATATATTGTTCGTGGGTCAGGGTTGCTTGGCCGCAAAATCGTCAATGACGACCACTCCAAGTGGCGAGTGAAATACGTCAAGTAAATGAAACAACATCATGCTTTCAAGCAGACATTTTATGAACTAAGAATTGTCAAGAAGAGGGTTTACTTCCCAGGTAGTAATAAAATACTGTAAGTAGTTTTGTTAAAAAGTCTTTTCTTATTCGAAACAAAGGAGTTTAACCAAATTATCCCATTTTTTTCTTCAGATAAACTGTTTAAGAATTCTGATATGTTAAAAATTTGACTAAGACAAAGTGAATTGTAATGAAACAGGACATCATATTGAGTATAAGAACACGGTCAAATTCAGCCTTAATTGCTGACAAGGAATATTTTTATTCCTTTTTTTCCTGCGTCCCATTATTTAACGACATCATCTCAAGTGAATCATAAAAGATTCGGGTCATCAGACCTTGCCAGTTATGCGGAACTACTGGCAGTCAGGAAACGGATGTGACATCATGTATAACGGCATTCGTCAAGTACTAGAAAGTACCAAGTTCAATGTGATTTTATTTCTTGACTCATACAGCACCAGTATGCAAAGTAATTCAATGCTCTAAAAGTTACACTCCTGATAAGTCTCTTCTAAGTGGTTGCTGTTTTTGTTATGTAAGACTTTATAAACCGTTGAATATGAGACCGAACCAAACCATTCGCTTTCACAAAAGCCGTGCCGGGTCAGCTGCTCTGTTTTCGCGGCAGTTTTCTTTGTCCAGCTAATGAATACCTAAGGGACCAGATTAATTATGGATTTTGTTAATTCTTTTATACAAAACAATTATTGTCCCTCCATCTTGGAAAAACACTTGCCGACTAGCTTAGGATTTAGTTGTCAAGCACGGTTGCTTGCGGAGTCATTTGTGAGAGAAATATCTGCTCTGCAGTCAAGCATATTTATTTTCTATGCTGGTCACATTGTTTTAGTCTGTGTCGAGTTCTTTGATAAATTTATATCTATGTTCGTGCTAGATCTCAAATTTCCATAGTTCCACCAAGTATTTCAGCCTAATCCCAGTTGTTTACCGATTTGTTTTTCCATCTTAACTCCGAGCTAGGCAAGCCGTGTCAAGTCGAAAATCTTCTAAACGATTCACCATGCAATACATGTAATCTGCAAGTAGCTAAGTTAGCTCAATTGCATAGACCAACAGATCGTTTTGTCGAACGTCTTGGAAGTTTAGCTAACTCGGACAAAGTTCGCATAAAGCTCTCTCATGGGACATGAAAAACGTTATCTTGTTACGCTTGTTGTTTAGAAAGACCGCGCGGCAAGACGTGATTGCAGGTCGCATAATTCGTACACGAGGACACAAAATTTTGCATCAAAGTCGATGAACGCCGTCACAGTAAAGTCAAGTCTTCACTGATATAACGAAAAATCCATAACAAGGTTCCATCACTCTCCAAGGGACAGTCAGTCATACTTTCGCTACCTTTCATAATGTGTAGATTTTTGTACTGAATTATTCATCAACTCTCTTGTAAAGTACTGGCTTTCGTTTTTCCTTTTATTTGTACAAATAAACTGTTGTTGTTATTCACGTGTTCCAAGTTAGTAGTTTTGTAGAAAGCATTTCTTCCTAGGCTTCTTTTCCACTCTCTAATTTTACACTGTACAAGGGTATTTTTGAAAAATTGGCAAGAAACTCTACCTGGTCTCTAGGATTTTTGAGCTAAAAATGTTGAAGATTAGGGTTAGGCAACCTTCTTGCCATATTTTGTATAAGTGGATCTGTTGGGTTAATAACTCCAAATGTCGCCGGCATTCTTTCATGAAACACTGATAAGGCATTTGAAGTCTTCGCACAGCTAAACGAAGAGTTCAAAAGAAGAGACCGTAATACGAGCCTGAGGCAAAATTTCAAACTTCTTATGCATTATTTTTTAATTTGTTTTCTCCCAAAACGTAGATAAACAGAAGAGAACGTGTTATATGTAACGAAAATTGGGGGCCACAACGAACATCCAAAATTACAAACTCCAGGTGGGAGGGAGCCGCGGTGGCCTCATGTTAAGTGCGCTCGTCTCCGGATCGAGCGGTCCCGGTTCGAACCCTGGCAAGGTATAGTTTGTTGTGTTCTTGGGCAAAGCACTTAACAGTGACAGTGACTTTTTCCACCCAGGTATATAAATGGGTACCGGCAAACTTAATGCTGGGGGTAACCCTGCAATAGACCAGCATCCCATCTGGGGGCAGGAGAAATATACCTAGTCGCTTCATGCTAGATAGAAACCGGAGGTAAGCGTCAGCCTTGTTCGCTTGCAGACTTTACCATGACCTTAATAAAGGCTGGTTTTCACTTGATAATTATAGCGCCTTTTCTAAGGAGAGTTTCTTACAAAAGATGCTACTTAGCAGCACTTCTCTGCGTCTGCATATGTTGTACGTAATTACCCTCTAGTGCGCCAGTGAAAACCAGCGCTAATTATGGCAGTACGTGAGCACGTGCTATCATTGTTCATTTTATTACTGAGGGCGCGTGTTCTATATACACGTGGTGGGTGCATTACTTGCGCAGAAAGGATGCGCACTTCAATAAGCTCACACGTCGTTAGAACCAAGACTAAATTTTAGAAGATATACGATTTTTACGAAAAGTTTTAGTCCCAGTAATATTGCATGATTTGTTTCGAGTTTTTCCGATCCGTTTGCCTCCCTGGAAAACATTGTTTTACCATTTAGCGGATTCTTCCAATTTAATGGAAAGTTTCAGTTGGCAGTCCGGCCTGATAAAAAAAATTGAACTGTGGTTGATGATAATCCCCAGATATATATACACTTAAAAAATAGAAATTTGAGTTTTCGTCGAGTTGCTAAAGATGCGTTTTCTTTTACTAAAAATCTCATTTGTGACAGAAAGCATGCAAGGCACCTTAACAATTAATTTCCCTTTTATCGATGAAACAAATCACTCTTAACTCTTTCAGCTCAAACAATTTGTTATCAGAACATCACGGATGTCGCTACAGTCATCCGCAGGAAGTTTTCTTGCTGTGTTACACCGTAAGAAACGTATGGAGATCTGCAGGACGAAACTGTTTGTTCTTGCCTTGTTTTCAGTAGAAGAAGCTATTGGAAGAATACGCTCTTTTTTTGATAAGAATATTGTTTTACCGGTCCACGCTGAATAGCCTTTTCGCCGATGTTGGACTGAAAATATTTTTGTGAATATTCTTAGATTATCGGAATAAAAAGTGGACTATGCCGACAAAAAGTCAGATTATCTGTTCTATCATGACTTTGATGGTATTGAAGTAATTTTTGAGCCAGTCTGCAGGTTTTTGAGCCTGATGTGACACATAACTTCTTTCAAAAATGTTATTAGATCCAACATACAGCTAGTGCTCTAGTGTTTTTGTTGTTTTTTTGTCTGCTTTTGCCGTTTAAGGAGGGAATAATTTTTATACCTTTTATTTAAAAACATATTTATTGTTTTGTATTTACCAATTGCCGACACAAAAATTATATTCTTTTCAAAATCTCAGCCTCGGGTTTATGCTTAAAATATTCTTAAAATCATGATTTCGCAAATTTCAGCCTTGATATTCCTTTAAAATATATCCTTATAAAAAAGAAAGAATGTATTAGATTTTTGAGCAAACTGTTTTTCTCCATCGAAAATAGCAAGTAACACATAGACCATAACACCGAAATTAAGATTCGGTCTTAAAACAACAAATTCTGTTGGAAACGTTTAAGATAGACTTAAGGGTGCGTTTTTTTAAAGAAAATCCAACACTGATTGCTTTATTCTTACCATAACTAACTTGCTTTCAAAATACAAACATTAGCTGAGAAACATTTACACTTCAAAACACTTAAATTTATCAATTAGCCCACGTTTCTGTCTTACTTATATACGCCGCTAAAAACTGTCTATAGACAACCGAAAGGCAAAGAGGTTTTTGGCTAGTGGTTTTGATTAAAGCTTATTACTTTTGGGAAAACTGAAAATGGTGCCGACGTCCGTGTATAGCAGTTCGAGTCCTGTTGCAACATTCGGTAAAAACTCGATAAAACTCAGCGGAGTAGAAATTAGAAAAGAATGCTGCGATTACGAGTCAGAGATTGCTTAATACAAATGCTTAAATGCTCTCTAACCAGAAGGTTTCTAAAAAGTTAACCTGTCCCCATTGCTGTCCCTTTACTTGTAATTGTCTTAGATTCTCCCGCTATCAATCAGGTTCACTCCGCTCCATTCCTGAACTTCTTTGTTCGCGTTTGCTCGCAACGTTTCAATGAATAGAAACTAGGATGAGCAACATCCAATGCATTCTTTTCAGTTCGGTATAAAAGTCGCAAATGCATAGCCAAAGTTTAACCGTCTAATTATCTAAAAAAATTCCTCCTCTAAAAGGCACTGGTTTGCCATTCCTTCAATTTGATGGGGCTTATATTCTTGCTGTTTTTTTTTTTTTGTGTGTGGGTGTGTTGAGAACTTAAGTCACATGACGGTAGATTTTCATTTTCACTTGGTCCGACCTGATATAAAATTTGATCTGTGGCTGAAACAATCCCCAGATCTGATACCCTTTAACGGGAGCCCATAATGGGCTCCTGCCTTTAAAATAGAAATCCGAATTCCGCCGAGTTACTTAAGATCCGTTTTCTTGTCACTACAAGGCTCATTTGTGATGAAAAGCATGGGAAGCATCTTAACAATTAATTGCAGTGCCTCTTCATTGGTGAAATAATACACTTGTTAACTCTTTGAGCTCAAACATTTTATTGTCAGAACATCAAGGAAGTCGCTATAGTCATCTGCAAGAAGCTATCTTGTTATGTACTTGTTAGTTCTCACAAATTACACTGTAAGATCTGCAGGACGTATCTGTTTGTTCTTGCTCGCCAAGTTTCACTGAATAAAAACTATGCAGGTGAACAACGTTAAAGGTATCCATTTCGGTAAGATTCTGGGTTAGATTTCGAGACCTATCTTACAATACCAAAAGAAATTTTTCTTTCTCAGATGTTTCGATTTTGGATCCACAACAGTAGCTCATCTCTGCGACGAAAAATATGGCAGTTTTAAGACCCTATTTCGCCACAAATTGTCTCACAGTTTTGTTGCGACACACATTGTACGAGGAATTGCCTCCTGTAACATCCTTTGAAATAGTTAACTTTTGCAACGTTGTGCTGCAGCAAGTGGTGAATATACAAAGTAAAATCAAGTTCTACTCTTCGTAAAGTATGATCACTGCAGCGTCTAAAACGTAGCGAGAGACATGTTCATTCCAGAGGGTGTTACACTACGCAAGGCATCGTGGTGTCGCATGCAACCGTGCAACAGAATCGCACGGCAAAATGCAAGAAAAATTGCTTATGGTATCAGCACCTTTAGTGCTTTCCCTAATGCGAGTGTCTGGCCAAACACTTGATTGCTTCCGCTCCTCCTTATATCGCTATATTCTGGGGCTGGCTGCGGATCTGATTTCAATCAGACCGCCATGGTCATTATTTGCAATGTCGTCAGACAAACTGGGACAAACTGATGACCCATTAAACAAGAAGACCTCAGTCTTTTTGACCATTTGTTGATTCTTTATTACGTTTTGAACTAAACCGATCTCAGTGCTGGGCTGAATTGTACAATTTTTTGTTGTTTATGATTTTCAGTTTGTGTTGATGGTCGACTGGTGGACGTTTGTGCTGACTTTACTACTTCGAAGGAAATACAAGGGGATATTAGTGTCGGTATTGATCGGGTATTACAGCCCTAAATTACAAATACTAACACTTGCTTTGTTATTTAACAAACATGCAGTCGAGAAATGTGTTACGTATGGAAGTAATTTAGACACTTCGTAAAAAACATATTTTGTTTTAGACAGGGCAAACCGGAGCTGAAAATTTTTTAATGAAATGTAAAATTTACAAATAGTCTTTTGCCGATTGAAGTATCCTAGAAACTGTGTGGCTTTATACTGAAAACAGATACCAAGTTTACTTAATATCAAAAGCCTAATGGTGGTTTACTTTGCAAATGCACATACTAAAAGATCACTTTGAAAACAAAAAGGTGTCATTTTACTGCGAAATGGGTTTTATGCAACTTATGCGACGATTACTGAGCAATTTTGTTACCAAAGAAATTCAGTTTCCGAAGAAACTTGTCTGAAGCATACTAAGAAAAACAGGCCTGGCGGTTTTCAGCCGTTAGTTGAAGCAAACAGGGAAACGACCGGATTTTACTTTTGGGCATCGATTGCAACACGCTCGCGAGTATTACCGAGTATTTAATGGATGGCCATTTTGTAACACAATTCAACGCATCGCTTTTCGCAATTCGCCGACGCCTCCAGCTCCTCATTATTGGCGCTCGTAATATTAATAAACGCTCCCTGCTGAGTTTTGAAGAAGCAGAATATTAAAAAAGCTTTTGTTGGTAACTGTAAGAAAGCAGCTGGCTAGAGTGTGTACATGACATAAAACTAAAGCTGTCTGATTTTGACATTTCGTTGGTAAACGCTGCGCAACTTTTTCCTTTCTTCTCAAAATGCTCTATTTGCCTGTGGGCGGTTTTGGTGTCAATGGCAAATGTTAATATATGGCCTTTAGCACCTGCTGGTTTAAACCAACTTGTATTTTACATTTTTAAGCCGAACTGGTACACCTTGTTTCATTTCTTACTTAAATTAAAAGCCAGGAGAGGTCTTTGGTTTCATTTGCTTGTTAACGCAAAACAACAAAAACTGTCCGCAAGCATTGCATTGCAAAAAAATTTGCACATGCAATTTTTGGACAAATGTGTACTTATCTGTCATTTGTAAAACTGTCACATTTTTTTATAGGTTTTCGTGATTATTTTAAAATCAACGACACAACTGCTCTGTAGCTGCAGGCTGGATAAAATCACTGATGTTCTAATTCGCATTTATTTCATGTCGGTGTTGATTATTGTACAATTTCTTATCAGTCTTTTCACTGGCTTATGGACCTCCGGGTCATGTACCAACTTTGATATTCCAGTTGTCCCTAGTCTGGGATGATGATTCACGCAAAGAAGGAAAGTTTTCAAGGAGAGTTTGAGCGTCTTGAAATAACCACAGGCGTTTAAGAGATACATGTACCTATCATGGCACTAAGATAAATTCTATAGTTTTGTTCATTACGGATAAAGCGCAGGCTTATCACAAAAAGATCCTGTGTTTTCAAATTGCCATTGTTCGGGGTGTATGCATTCAGGTCAAATGATCATGATCATGAAAAGTGTAAACGAGATCGGAATCAACTGAAAAATGGATGAAGATTCATGGTTGGAAAAGAGCTAAAAAATAAATTTTAAAGAAGCAAAAGCCGTGACGATCAGCCTGTTTTGGATCAAATCGTCCTGTGTCACGGCCCCCTACCAACGGTTTACAATTTGGGATTCAGTTTTAGCATTTTTTACAAAATGAAGCGTTTTCCTAGAAACCAAGAACGGAGTATCGAATTAATTTCACTATTGAAATTCCATCAGAAAAAGTTTGAAATAATTTCAATGTGCCAGGAAATATTTTTTTGGTTTTTCCTCTCGCAAAGACGTGAGGATATTAATGATTTTCGAGTCAAGTTGAATTTCTTAATCCGTTTCCATGTTACAAAACTGCTGGAAAAACATCCATACTAATGATTCAACAAATGATGTAGATCGTGGAGGATTAAAAGAAGGGCCTCATTCACGAAATACACAAACGGGCCGGCAAAAATCGGACGATCACGAGCGCAGTTTGATGCAGCAATCTAAAACAAGCAAACATAACCTTATATTTTTTAGTATTCGATACACAAATTAAACCGCGCCACAAAATTCTTCAAATCTCATTTGAATAATGTTTGCTTTTCCGGGGAACTTTGTATGAATAATGAAAGCGGTTGAGACAGATAATGTGAGAGCTAAAAATAATCCACAAATTTAAACTCTACATCTATCCTACAACGTGCTACGTGTCTGGTTTTTTCTCTTTATAGGATTGCACACTCCTAAATGAGAGATAAAATCACGTTTCTTCCTTCCATTCACAACGTTCTTGCCTCGAACACAGCCAAATCTCTACTAGAATGTTTGTGTATTGTACAGTCCCAAAATTTGATTTTTTTTTACCTGTCATACAGGAGACATTTTCAGATAAACAGTCATTATATTTTAGATATAGGTCAAAGTCGCAAGTTTCTATATCGGCTATTTTCCCGTAAACCAAAAGATAACCTGGAAAGGAAAAGAAAACAACCGTGTTTCCCTTACTGAGAATAAACTATACGGACGAGATGACAAATATTGCTAATCTCTGCTTTAAAGCGGTCAGTTTGGAACCAACTTGAGGCCAAAGACCTATATCTACCAATTGTAAATTTATCTGCAAGCTCAAGTTGTCGGAAATGTTGCGTTCGCCGGACGGATATTCGCCTGGCATGAGTTCATATTCGACCTTACCAAATTCCTCTTTGTATTAAAAGGCCAAGTTAACTCAGTACAAGGCATTACGTGCCCACAAGCTTAAACAGAAGTTTTCCTTCACGTACACCGAACGAACGAACTATAGTATAGTAGCAGAAACATTCTAACAGCTCGGTAAAAAATTGCGGTAATTTAGTTTAGCAAAAAAGAGCAGCAAACCCTATTCGTCTAACATATAGAATAATCACAGCTCTGTCATCTTGTTATGAACTTGTTTTGTTTTCTCTGCGCTAGATAAACCAGCAATATATATCGACTATAAAAAGTGTCCAAATAGCTCAGTTTTGTTATGGCATTTAACCGCAATTTTGGATAACATAAAAACCAAACGTTGACAGAATTAACAAGCATTTATTCAATTCTTTTCCCAAAATGAATATCCTCTAGGTAAATCTTAAGTTGCTCTTTTAATGTCTTAAGTGGATTCACGGCTAATGGTTGTATTTGCACGCGAGTCGGATCAAGAATTAAAATAGATACGGACAGGAAATAATCACGACTCTTCGAAGCGTAGTTTAACTGTGAAGAAAAGTGATTGTTCTAGCCATCAAATGTAGTTTATGAGATTTAAACCGCCTCTCTCGGCAATTCAGAATCTTCACAAAGCTAAATCACTCTAGCGTGTAACACAGGTATATTTCTGTGAGTGTGCATTTCTGTTGTAATAACACGTAAGATGAATGTGAAGCGTGTCTCGTATTCTGCCACCCTTATCAGCCCATATAATGTTTATTATTTCCCCCATGAATTGCTTACCCGCTAAGGAGGCTAAACTGCTGTCCCAGTCTGTCCTTCAAGTCTTCATATTCTCCATCGAAGCTCGCAGAGTGTTCTGATTTTTTCCTTTTGACTCCCGTCACCACAGACTTGAACTTTTTAAAATTCTCCGAAAATTCCTCGATGCTTATTCTTCCATCCCTGTCCGCATCGAGCTTGTCAAAGACTTCCGCTAGATCGTGAGCGTCCAAATCGCATACTGCGGCTAATTCCTCTCGGTCTATATACCCGCTTCCATCCAAGTCCACCGCGCCGAACAGGTCACGGGGTTTGACATTTTCAAAGTTAGCCATAGCTTGAAACTATTCCATAATGCCCTTCAAATCCTGTGCTTGTATCATCCAGTCGTGTAAAATTTCCGTTTTTTTCTCAAGGCTTGTTGCGTCCTGTAATATTTCCCCTTGCTTACGAGCTTCGCGTTTTGTGGTCGAGTAATTATTCGAGTGAATCGTCACTTAGACACACACAGCTGTTGTGAGTGGTTCGTTTCTCGCCACCCGCTCGATCTTGGCGCGATTGTAAATTTCCTGTCAGGCCCAACCAATCAGCGACCGGTATTTGAAGACTAAAACAATACGGACCAGTTAAGGGGCCGTGCGATTGGTTAGAATATTAATAGCATCATTACCCTATTGTATTTTCATATTAAATGTCAACTGTTTAACATGGTTTGGCGGGGAAGCGCCGCATGTCTCCTTGTCTACTCGGTCATCCGAGTTTCAAATTCAAAAAGAAAAAAGAAATAGATATCCTACCTGTTATGATCATATCCTTTTGTATTCTGTTTTTTTCTTTCGTAATATGATTTCCCCACTTTATTTTCAAGCAGGAAAAAACGCGAACTGATTCAAATTAGAAAGCTAGCTGCAAATTTAGCCGAAAATTTGCGAAAATTTCATTTGACAGCCTCATATAAACAACAATTGTTATTTGCGAAGTATCATCTTACTACTTAAAAAGATCGTTTCGAGACTTACTATTAACTTACTAACTTTCAAAGAAAATTTGATCCACGTTTTTGTTGTGGTCTAAATTGTCTTTTCAGAAGTAAGAAAACTGAGATTACTTTGAAAAGAACACTCATACCGCCCCATATCAGTATATTCGAATTCACACAGTTTGAAATGACTTGTTCGCCACAATTGGCATCTGCGAAAAAAAAAAAAAAATAATAATAACAAAAATAACCCCCACACACTCACACACTCGCGTCTCCGGGGCAACCGCACGGTTGCAAATATCGTGCGTCGTTATATTTTGCCTCAGGACAAAAAAGTACTGACAGGTCTTTTTCCTCTCTTTTGCATAATCAAGTCACGAAACGTATGGTGTAACTTCATCTGATGCAGTATATTCACGCGGGATGGAAACTTAACATTCTACAGAGATGATGGTCGAGATTAAATGACAAAAGTCAGAAAAGAAATATATTACAATTTATTCCATGCCATAGATATTATAAGCAATCGAATTTTTTTTCCTATTCGACAGCATCTGACAGCAGTGTTAGTATTTTCCCGCCATTATGTGTCGCGACAGTAAACGTTCGTTCAGTTTCCCGCCAAAACATTAAAATGGCCGCCGGTGGTCGCTTTGTTTTACAAGGCTTTTGTAGTGAAGTGTCAGCAGGACTGCTGACCACATACGTTTTCGCCGATTATGCGCGGCTTCGCCTAAAGGCTCGAGTGTTTTTTTTTTTAACTTACGCGCAGAAAAAATAACCCTCGTAGAATATTACACGATATTTCGGAAGCTGCCAAAAATTGGTCTAGGTCTTGGTCTAATTAGATTTACAAGTTGTCATCCTGAGCTGGGGAAGAATTTGAATGTGTTTTATGTCGGAAAGAAATTATTTTGATGATCTGGTGATTCTTCGGAGAAATGCTAATAAGAAATAGAGCTTCCCGTGAAAACATTTAACGGTATAACAGAGGATGCAAGACCGTGCTGGCCGAAACATTTTGTAAGTAAACGAGAAAACGTTTGAATGCGTTTTATGTGGGAAAGAAATTAATTTGTTGATCTTGTACTTTTATAGTCAACAAAATGCAAATAGAAAATTTCTCCTATTTTTAACTCAACACCCTTTTAGCGTGCCAATGAAATTTCCATTTAACGGGGGACGCGCGGGTAAAGACAGAATTAAATTTACCAAGTTAAGATCTAGCATATTTTTTCTACAGCAATTTTCGATACTAAAATGTTATTAAACATATTCGACTCCATCATTCTCGTCACAAATAGTGGACTGAATTATGGTTGAAGAATAAAGAAACTAAGCCCTGACATGGAAATTATTAATGCTCATCAAGTAATATTTATGTTCCGGATGAAGAGTGCAGTCCCCCACCAAGAGGAGTTTTATTCGGTCGGTCCGTGAGGACCACTAAAACTTACAATAAGTGATTGACGAAGTCAGTCTGGTTATTCGTTAAATTACCAAGCAAAATTTGAAGAAAGCTGTACCAAAACGTAAATGTTAACGGAGTACACCATAAGTTGTCCAATAGATACTCACAACCATTTCGTCATTTCGCGTTTGAATGAAACACTACTACAAGATTTCGAAGTAACGTGTAATTCAAGGATAATGAAGAGGTCCATAGAAAAAATATACTTTATCTGTTCAGTTTTGAATTATTTGTCAGAAATTGCCTTAAGCCTTTGTACCAGTTCTTGTTTCAGAAATATATATCGTATCGATACACCGTAAATGATAACTAATTACGCGCACTAAACAAAAATATATGGTTACAAGCCCAACGCGGAAGGTAAGCTGCCCCTTCATCATTCTTTCATACCCTGGGCAAACTCTACTCTCCCGTTACGTGGCTTCTAGAACAAGGTAATGACTCAAATTCAAAACTATTTCTAGTTCATACAACTTTATTGCATTAATTTTATCCGAATCGTTCTTGCGTGCTGTTCCCCGTCCACCTTGAAGGGGAGACGTAATATTGCAGTGACGTCATTGATCGTTTAGGGTTTACGCAATTTTATTTTGATCGCAATAGATTCATTATACTATAAATAGAAATTCGAGGTGGATATTGCCACGCTTGTTTTATGAGAGATTCTTTCACGTACAAAATCAGACCTCGCTATTTCGAATGTTGCGAAATTTCACTGGGAGCGGAGGAGTGAAATTCGGCTCCCAATGGAAAATTCTCGGGCGTTGATGTGCATGAATTTTTAACTGACTTCACGTGCGCAAAGTGAAATACATTCATGTTTAATTTTCCGCGAACGGAAGTTGTCCGGTCATGGATTTTCTTTGCTTTATTTTACACAAGAAAAGCTAGTTAATTCACGCAACTAACGCGCTACAAATACTGTGGAACTGTTAACTTTGGGAATTCTCCTTGAGCGACAACTAATCAGCTTCTCTTCTCAAATACCGCATGTGAAAAGTCTCAAACTTCTCTCATGGAGTGACATTACTGTAAAGGAAACTTCTCGTCTGCGGCAACCTCCCGTAAGTTACCATGGATGCTCACAAGAGGCTCGATATTGTGGTTATTGAAGCCTATTAAAGCCGGCATAACATGATCTACCCGTTGCCATGAATGAAATGACATCAGGGCCGGGCTTTTCGAAAGCCGGTTGACGCTGACCCAGAATGAAAAGTTAACCGAGATATTAATTTTTCTCGAATAAAAATGTTTTCCACTGCTTATGTTTTGTCTAGTTTTAGATTAAACAAATTGAAAACTGAGACAAACAATATGAACAGAAAACCTGATCGAAAAGTTACAAAACTGAAATTGAAATTCTTGCTTTTAATGGGTTACTGCTTAATCGGGATTTGAACAACCAAGCCCTGAACTGGGAATAGAATGACGAGGCAAGTCAGACTTTCCGTTTTGACATAACTGACATATCCGGTTTTACGACGACAGTTTGAATTTAAAAAGATAGTTTAATTTGTACTAGACTAGGATCCCATTTGACTATCAGTTGGTAAACGACGTGTTTTTAACTGACGGGTGAGGTCCGATTTGGACGAAAATTTCTGAAGGTGAGAAATGGTCCGAAATTGTAATTCATAGCTGAGAAATTGCTTAAAATGTAACTGAAAACTGCCGGAAGTAGCTCCGAGGGTACGCCTCTTATCTTCTTGGTTGGCATCATCTCCAGTTATATTATCCCCCATTGCAAACGACATAACAGCAAAAATCAAAAGAGCCCAGGAAGGAGGAATGACGCCAAGTAATGATATGTCGGTCCCAGCAAGAGCAGGCGTGGCGCAGCGGTGAGAACGCTCGCCTCCCACCCTTGTGCCCCAGGTTCGATTCCGGCCCGGTGCTATATGTGGATTGAGTTTGCTGTTGGTTCCCGCCTTGCTCCGAGGATTTTTCTCGGGGTTAACGTTTGCCAGTTTTCCTCCCTCCACAAAAACCAACATCTCCAAATTCCAATTTGACCAGGAGAGAGGACCGGCATGAAAACCAGCGAATTCCTCTCTAAATATTACAATTTTCATTCTCTATGTACTTGTGAACTGTGTAATTAATTGTAATTGTTTGTTGTCTTTTCAGCTACACGTAGAAAAAAGAGTTCTTAAATTTTTGTCGACGGCTTAAGTTCTGAATAGTTTGCTGTGACTTAAGTTCAAAATCTTTATGTCTTACAAAGGAAAATTGAAAACTCAAGAAACAGAACTTGTCGGTGCCAGGAGATCATTACCCGAAGCCTCCATCTCCTACACTAACCCTGTGAGTCAACCCTTAACCCTTTGAATACCAACTACGCATATAGTTGGTATATATGCGTAATTAATGGTCGTGCTCTTTGTACCACTTGTGACGTTATCAATTTAAATGTCATCAGATATTCTTGATAAGCAGATAGTAGTACTAGGCTAGGCCTTTCCGTACAATGGTCAGGTTTAGATATCGACGACGTTCCGACGTCGCAAATCGAAAAACAACGTTATCAGTTTTGGTGCAAAAACGGTGGTAAAGTGGTCCACTACGCCTATAATTGATAAAGGTCCATTTCTAGGCTTCGCCCGTAATTAACATCCAACTTTTCACAGCAGCCAGAAAGAACATACAATGCAAAAGGTAGCCATTGTAAAAGGGCTGAGGAAAACAGAAAGGAAAGGGGCAACAAACAAAATTCAGAACGGTTCATGACAAAAAGAAAAAATTAGTCCAAATTTTGGCTTATGTGCATGCCCGGAATTGAAATTTTGCTCAATTTTGCACCTAATCCTCGAAAAATCTCTCCTTTTAGCAAAAAAAAAAGCTTTCTCAGCAAAACTTAGGCTTATTTAGCGTCATGGCAGCTAAAAAAACCCGACTGAACGGTTAAAAACGGTATTTTTTGGCGAAAGTTTGGTATTCAAAGGGTTAACCGTATATTTCTGTTTTTACAAACAGCTCTTGTGGGAGTTTTCACTCGATCTCTTTTCAATACTCAATGATATCCGAGCTAAGACTGAGATCCCACTAACCTACTAACCTAACTCATTACCATTGTTTGTTTCTTTGTTTCCCGTAAAGTTTTAAAGGAGTTATATCACGGACCGCGCATCTTGAAAAAATTGACCAAGTTTTTCAAGTTTGTCTCTTTCTCTAAATCTTTCTCAGTCATGGCCATCCCTAGTTATTCAGTTTTTTTGTAATACATTTTTTAGCAATATCCTACTTTAGGAAATTATTATTTTGATATTTTTTTCAATTTAAAAGTAATCAGAAAATGACTTAAAATATTCTGACGTTACGTGTACATTTCTTGCAGAAAATTTCGGACGTAAATTTTCGGACACTTTTTATCTCATGTCGGACTAATTTCCGACAAACATTTTGGACACTTCGTTGAAAAGGACCTAAGGTAAATTTGCGCCAACAAAACACGAATTAGACTGAAAAAATCTGTGAAAATGATAGTTTTACAGCACCCTAATGGGTTTTCAGATACACGGACGAGAAAATAACAGAAATTTTATCAAGCCGTTACGTATCTCGAGCAGTGTCTCGAGTAGAGCTTGTTCCAAAAAATAATAATAGTAATCTAAGAGTTTGGAGCTACTTAAAAATTTTATACTGTACTGTAAATATTTCAGGCGCTTAAAATTCCGGACGGTTTTTAATTTCGAACACTTTTCGTGTCTGAAATTAAAATCGTCCCAAAAATTTTGCAAGTAATGTACTCGAGATGTTAGGAGCACGTGACTCAAAATTGATTGACCGCGGCGCAATATCGAGGTCCAGGAATCTAAGCCCTCGCCCTTATGGACACCCACTAGTACAGGACAAAAGACACATCCCTTTCAGATGCTACAAAGGAATGTATGAAGCAACTCCCGCTATTAAGAAATTGGGACATTTCAAGCGACTGGAGGTGTTTTAGGGCTAGACACTAGTAATTTTACTATACAGTGTTTTCGAACTACACTGATTCCTCCACTAAGCTTTACTGGCAAAGTAAGTGACCCTTAGTGCTAATATTCGATTAATGCTACCCAAAACCAATGTTTAGCGCTCGGGCTTACGCCTAAAAATGAGCTTCTCCTTCTCAGTCATCTTGAGGTCCTTATTAAGAGAGTTAATGTTCCTTTTATAGTCCTAGTCTGTGTAATCAATGCCAGTTTATACTCTTTTTCTTTGGCCATCGTAGCTTAATAAGAAATAATACGCAAACTGCGGTGACAAAAATTTAGGTGTTACTTCTATTCCTAACGGTCACTTCTGATGTATGTTGAAACATACGAAACGTCAAGTAAATGAACTTTGTTTTTTTTAGCATGCGTTTTATTGCCATGTTTATCACCGCAGTTTGCGTGTTATTTCTTATTAATGCCAGTTTAATTTTGAAAAGAAAGTTTTCGAGGACCAGGTCGATTAAAAAACTAGTTTATGCATTCTACTTGAAATTTCACGTTTCAATTTATTTAGAGTATCTCCCGGCGTTAGAGCTATCATCAACTGGCAAAGTATGTAAAGACAACGTTGAGTTCAAAAAACGAAATTTATGGTTTGTGTTCTCCAGAAGATGCAAACTTTAGTCATTTCGCATTGTTCTAGTACCCAGATCTCACCCCTTTTGGCCGTGGGAGACCTGGATTTAAGATTAGTTTTGTAGACGACGGCGAAGAAATAAACCCAAGATTAATTTAAAACGCACGTGTTTGCATAGCTGTTCTCTGTTCATTAAACGTTTTGTTTAATTTGTTGACATTATCATTGCAGTCATTGTAGTGGTTTGCGTGAACTCCCTTAGAAGCATGACGGAGGAATTATTGTCTGTCCACAAACTTCACTCTCACAGCTCTGTCAGGAACAGAGACACCGCGCGAAGAGTACTCCACATTCTCCGCATCAGGAGGATAAGAAATTTTAAAAATGTTGCACGTTCCTGGGTAGCAAACGGTGAAGCTCCAACTCAGCTATTCGACGGCCAAGACACATTGGGGTTCCAAATTCAAACGTAATGGAAGAGTAGACTTCCGCTGCTTCGGTTAAAACAAAGTCTTTCTTGCTCAGCCATCTTTCTGATTTAAACGCGTCAGCGTTTTCGAACACTTCTTCGTCTCGACCCATAAAAAGACAAGAACCTCTTGTCGCACAAGCACGTCTTGTCGCAGGATGTCTTGCTTGTCAGGATTTTTCGCAATTATGTGCAACACCCACTGCGTCGTGTCGGAAGTTGTGTCAACTCCACCAAATAGAACATCAATCACAGTTGGAAGTAAGTCATCTTTATTCAGCTTTTCACTTGACAGGAGGAACTCAAAGAAACCCATTTTGTCATCCTCAGCAAGCTCGGATGAGTCGCGTGACTGGCCCCTACGTTATACATTGTTGTTCTTCAAGCTCGTGACTTCTCTCAATAAGCAATTCAGCGTATTCATACATCGTGTCCATGCTACAAAAAGAAACGTTTTCAACTGCTGAGTCTCGTAGATCTTATAAAACAAAGTCGGCAACAAACCCACCCCCATCAAATTGCAGAGAAATTCTCCCACAGCTGTCATAAAGGTCTGCGCTTCTTTGACTTCGGGTCCAAGATATCCAAACCTTTTGTCGAACAAAATCTCTGCGACAGACTCAAAGGACCACCTAAAGAGCTCGCCGTCGAGATTACAAACTTTGTTTTCTTTCTTTGAGCCGCTAGGTTCTCGAACGGTTCGCAATCTGATATCCATTATAATTTCGTTGAAGCCCGGAGAGTAGTCAGCTATCTCTTTAGGTCGAAGCATTCGCTTACTTAGCACTCTTCGATACTTGTACTACTCGGGACCATCGGCAAAAAAAAGAAAAAAAAGCCAGGACTCTTGGCGTTTCTCGCGATAATATTCCAGAACGGGAAACTGAACTCGTCGAGGATATATTTTGGCTCAGCTCGAATGACTTTCGCGGCAGCTGCGGGATCTGCCACCGAAACCACCGTCAGAACGGGTAACCGCGTTCGATATATTTTGTCACATTTTCTTACGTTTTCCAATTGCGAGGTCATCATTCTTTTTCTAAAAGGCTCGCCATTTGCTCCAGCGAACAATGTCCAAGCTGTCCCTATGATGGGAAGGCTGATGGGACCTGGCAAATCTGATATTGTCTTGATGGGCTCTTTTGCAGCGTCAGTGTTTACATTGGACGACAATCTGCTCAACGATAGAGGATTCCTTGTTCCGTGTAGCGCTCCTGAGAGAATGGTTCGACCGGGAGCAAAGCAAAGAACGAACAATTTTGGTTTTTGTAAAATAAGCCATCGTATTCGCAAGCTAAGTTCAAGTTCTTCAATCCTCGTAGAAAGTCAAATCACAAGAGTCCTCGACACAAAGTCGAGGTGAATAACACTTGAGGGCCTTTTTCCCAGGCCCTCACGGTCAATTTATTTCGGTGACATACCGGAGATGCTCGGACCATATGACCCAAAGGGGATAGACAGCGAGCAGTCTTCCTTTTGCTAGAAAATCCGTGGGGAAGAACGCAAAACAAGTGGTCGTGCGAGCGGCGAGCCCCGAGTAGCGCGGGCGTCGGAAGACTTGCGGCTTGCGACTTGCGGCTTGCGACTTGCGGCTTGCGACTTGCGGCTTGCGACTTGCGGCTTGCGACTTGCGGCTTGCGGCTAGCGGCTTCGCTTTGGAGTCTTGAAACGTTTGCCAGTTTGTGCGCCATTTGGACCTATCTTGCCCCCAACTAAATTACATCTTTCTATATCTGGATTGTTATTTCAGGTGGATGGACAAATGATCAGTAAACTCAATCACTGGCATCAGTGGGTGAGGAAAAGTTGTCCCCAATGCCACCAGCGGTTCATCTCCTCTTTGGACGCCTCGTAAAGTTGCCTCTGTTACAGACTGAACGTGTTTAAAACTAAATATTTCCCCATTCTTTTTTTCCCAAACTCGCTGACTGCTTAACTTGTTCCATCGAGGAGAAAAGTCGATTTGAAATTTATTTATCATTTGGTGCTTGTGTTCAGTGGCTACGGCCAATTTCCCCTCTATGAGACGTCTCTGCAGGGAATCATGGTAGTTGTATTCATGGGTCATTCATCATCTTGGACTGGAAATTTGTTTTGATGAACACAACTAACATCAATAGTAGCGTGTCTCATAGAGGGAGGGGGTCATTAAATGCCTTGAGCAAATTCATAAGACGATGATAATGATGCTAGCTGCATTGTTAATCTCGCCGGTGAGTTAAAAGAGAAACTACGAAATTTACGATTTGAAAAACAACGAACTAACTTGAAGGACTGTTGGACACACTGACATCAATTGATGGCGGGCCGAAAAGGCCATCATTGACGTTCGTGCGTACGACTGAACAACAATCGTTTTCTACGAATGACGTGCTATTGTTGACCAGTGACTTCACGAATTTAATGGAGGAATGTAGGGAGGGAGTACAGGGGGGAGAGAGGGAAGGAAGGGTGTGTGTCCTGTTTCGTGCATTATAGCATTTAAATTTGACGAGTCCTACCCAGGATAACTAGCTGCACCAGCTGCCAAAGTTAAAATCCAAGGAAGACAGAATTCCGCATGGAATCGCAGTCCTAAATTATTTCAGCTTTCTTTTACACGTATTTTAGTGGGAAAGAGGCGAAGAAGAAACACTTTTCGAGTGGTTTTGCAAACTGTATTCAAAACATATTTTATGATGTTTTGTGCGAAAGTTGCCTTGCAGTAACTAAGCAGCCTAGGTCACGAGTACAGTGTTGTCATGGTCCGGCATCCGTGTGCCAAAAAAGAAAAACACAAAACATAAGTTACCTTATGTCACAGTTTTACTAAATTACTCATTTCTTGAACTGTTGTTTGTACCCGTGGAAAGCCATCGATAAAACATACGCATTTCAGTCATACATTCGTAAACTATTTACTTGTACAATGTCGTAAATGGAGGAGAAAAAAAAAAAAAAACAGGTCATACGCAAACTGAGGAGTTCAAAAGCACATGAAATTCATAAAATGCTCTGAAAGTGTAGACTACGTAGACATAGCGAGCGAATTAGAAGAATTAGAGTTTTATTTCCAGTGCCTCCTGCTCTTACTAATAACATGTTCTCGACTCAATTTTTGTATACTCTCGCCTCAATTTTTGCGTGCCCTATAAATTGCGAGAACCTTTAATACGCAGGCTACTTAAAGTGTAATCTTCAACAATTGGTTACAAAACAGTTGGTCTTGAAGCAGTCCCGTACTTTTCTACGGAGACTGAAAAAGTATCCGTAAATCTTTCTAGGAAAGAACTTACACAGTGGCGGGGTACTTGGTGTTGGTGGAGAAATGGCTGAATTTATGAATGCTGCTGCGGGAGCAGTCCGAAGCCTGCCCTTGATGATAAGAAATGACTGTCATTTCCCCGTCCCGGACGAACCTGGTTTCCGTTCTGCTCTTTGTTGCCTTTGTTGTCACGTTCTTCAGTTGCAGCGAAATTACCGTTGTCGTCCGCCGTCGAAGTTGAGGACAAACCAGCATCGCGCTGTGGCTTCCGTTCGGTCGTTTCCGAGGGAGAGAGCTCGGCAGAGTGCTGCCAGGATTTCAGATATTTTCCGTTGCTGTAAACCATAACGTTACTTGACCTACTTCCTCCCTCGATGAACGATTTTCCTTTTTCTTTCTGAAAGTTTGCAGTGGCATTGAAAACGACTGGGGGCGATGCCAACCATGAAAATGACTGGCGTATCCTTGGTGCAGTGTGTTGCTGGTGACGTGTGGCAGCGCAGTTTGATCCACCTCCATTCGTTCCGTCGGCTTGCTCTTGCATCGTGGAATTCTCCTCTATTTCATTTTCATCGGTTATTGAGAGAATTTCGTCCTCAACTCCACCATTAATTTTACCTTTGGGGAAATCGCCAAAATTGCGGCTACCATTGCGGATAGCACGCGCCTTGGAACTAAACGATCCCATTTTCGTCCGCTTTACTTTGCTTAACCTTCTTCGCTTAACGAAGAAAATGATTTACTTGGATGCGTGCAAACTGATTTCATGTTGGATTTCTGTTGATTAACAGATAATTGCTTTTCGCAGATGCGTAACACGTTCTCACATCTCAGTTTAACTGGTAATTGGGACGGTAATTACTTAATTTTCCCGGTGAGTTGAAAGAGAAACTAAGAAGTCACCTTATTGTTGACTTCATGGGCTGTTAAACTTACTCGAGGTGCTGGTATCTGAAATTAAATAAAAAAAGATTTGAAGCTAGTTATGATCTGGTTAACGCCTAGGTGGCTTAAAATTCCCACAGCGAAGCAAATTTCTAATCTATTCAGTCAGACAAAAAATATTTACAGAAACTTGAGGAAGGATCCGCGCCCAAATTTCCAGAAAACCAGCTTTGTTTGAAAATAATGGAATGCCGTAATCGTCACTCTCCTCTGTTGCTAAGAAACCAGCAAATAGAAAACTCTGGTCATGGGTGATCAACTATGGCATAGTTTGAAAAAAAAATCGAGATTATCTTCCACCTTTATTTTATTTTCCAAACTCTCAGCTTAAGGTTTACAGTATTAGACCTAGCTGTTTAACAGACACTCACAGAATAGTACTTCATGTTTATATGTTTACCATAGGGGCTTTTATGTGTTGTCTAGGGGAACAAACACAAAATCAAAACATAGGGATGCTAAAGAAACCGGTTGTTTGACAGAAAAGTTACCAAGATAAATAAAATTTCAATGTTAGGCCACTAATTACAACTATAGCGCAGTAATTGTTTAAAAACATGTTTTCTCAAGAAAAATTCCAGATTAGAACGTGAGTTCATTCTTAGCGTGGACGCAATTCTACCGTTATAACACGAAATTGCTGCGCACTTTTAGTGAAAACCGGCCTTTCTTCTTTCTATTTGATTTGCTCTTTGTGTGTAGCTATCAAGAGAGCAGAAATTTTGGATTTCATTTTTTTAAATTGAAATCCAAAATCAGCCAGAATTTTATTCAGAGTTTTAAAACGTTTCAGGAGGCGTTCACTATCAATATCTTTAAATGGTTGGTTGTCCACTCTACTGGCATCGATATCCGTTTTTTCAAAGAAAAGTTTTCTGATGCAAAGTTTGAATATTAATTCTTGAAATATATTTATAACTTCTTTTTAGTCTGCCATTTAGAACTTTTACAAAGGTCACTAATTATAATCACAGAAAATGAAATCAATAACATTGATCAAGCCTTCGGGACATCTTTGTTTTTCGCCGTTCAGGGAGTAGCTCGATTAAAGTCGACTAACTATGAATATCTAAGTTACAGCTATCGTTGTTGTGTCATCTATACGAGTTTGTGATTTCGTCGAAAAGTCGGCGATATTGTCTGAGTTCACTTTGATATACTGTTAAGCATTATGTCGTAGATGCCGGTTTCTCGGCAGATTTTTTCTCCAAGGTGAGGGTTTGCGCATGAAAAAAAAAAAAAAAAAAAAAAGGCCACAAAGCCCTTCCTCGTGTCGTTGAAACAGATTCTTTATTTCCCCGAGGACGATGTCGTTGGTTTAGAATTCTCCTCTTCGACTCCTTCTTGCTCGCTTCATCAACACTGCCATCGTTTGAAGACGAAGGTGACCTGACAGTGCCTGTCGTAAGTTGTTTTGATCACTCCTCAGAGTGTTGCTAGGATTTCAGATATTTTTCATTGCGGTATTTCATAACATTTCTCGCCTTGTCTGTGTCCTCCACGGGCTCTCTTGGTTTTTCTTTCTGCTGGTTTGCAGGAGCTCCCGAACCAACTGGTGTTGATGCCAACCACGAAAATGACTGCTGTACTTTTGGAACGGTGTGTTCCTCATCGGCTGCATAACAAGAGACCACTGTTGATTTGTCTTCTTTCGTTGAATTGGCTTGGCCGAAAGATTCAGGTTCTGTATTCTGCACCATTCCACTGACTTTCGTTTCTAGTTTGGTCTCTTCTACCTCGTTACATGTCTCCTGTCTTTGGTCAAGCGATTTTTGTCTCTTGGTAGGACACGATCCCATTTCGTTCACGTTTAAAGCAGTTTCTCTTTAATGCGAAACTATCACAAGGTGAATATTCACCAGCATGTAATAATACGTCAGGCCGGCGTTAAGCAATAGTGGAAAACACTGATTATTTTTATCACTTTTACGTGTTAATGACGTTACCGCACCTTGTTTGGAAACTAAGAAAATGAAAAACATGGACAAGTACAGGAACGAAGCTGACACGAAGCATAATATCAAATAAATTAATCCATCTTAGGTTACTAGGAACCTCAGTAACGGTTATAGCGTGTTATCGCCCTTAAAATTTAAACGTGGTTGCTGAAAAACTCACTGACGTTTGTGCGTACGAATGGTGGTCGGGTTCTACGAATGACGTGTTATTGTTGAGCAGTAACGCCACGAGTCCGAAGAGAAATTTTATTTGATATATTTGTTTATATATTTACAGTGTCCCAAATCAGCACAACAGTGCTAAATACATTTGACACTTAAATAAAGTTCTTTATTTTATTTATTTCATTATGGCCGCGAGCCAGTATACGGAGAATTCTTTACTGATAGGGAGGAAGGAAGGGTCTGGTCTTCGTGGTTCTGGTGTGAAGAGCAGGGAATAAGTTTAGATTCTATACACAAGAGGTAACCAATTTTTCTCTTTCCAGGCGCAGCTAAAATTAACAGGGGGCTTATCGTGATAAACTTTATAAGATGTAGCTCATTTAGTGATGATAGAGCGGTGAACGTCCCGCCTTCGATTCTCGGACGTGTAAAAGCAGTAAAGTATTTTTAGGTTTTACAAGTCGAGGCACTATTCTTACCAAGAGAACTGCACTGGTGGAAACACGGTGAAAACTTGTTGACTTTTACCAAACATTTCCCTGGGGAATACACCACTAAATTTTCCCCGATTCTTTTCGGTTCAAATTGATCACGTGACGGGATAGTGTTCATCAGCGGAGAGACACTTTCTGCCCATAGTGCCCGTCTGAGGAAAATACCCGGATGGATAGTACTCCGACGTCCGTGAAAATGTTTCTGCAAACAAGAGGGCTCAAACTTGAAGGACGAATTGATAGTTGTTTGATCTGCATTAAATGGGCTTTTGTCTGTTTTCTTTTGGCAAATTTTACATCTGGCTTTCACGTCAGTTTCGTCTAAAAAAGTTGAAAATAGTTCAATATGACTTTTGCACTGACGCGCGGGAGAAAATTTAGCGGTGAACAATAAAGACAATAGAGGGATTATGTCTCGGAACTATCGGTGTTCTAGTTGCCCCTTGCAAATTTGATGTTCTTAAATTAGCATATTTTTTTTTTTAAGTACATCAAATTTCTGCGGGGCAACTATCAACCGATAGTTCCTCGACAGAAACACTCTATTTTTTAGTTATAATCCATCAAATATATTTCGCTCGCATGTGTTTGTCTAAATGCGTCACGTCACTGAGTTTTCCCAAGTTATAACTGGAGAATATCTAAGTGATATTCCCCAATTTTCAAATCCCTCGTGTTGAGATAAATATTTGGATAGTAAACGCAATAAAAAACACAATACCCTCCAAATGTAGAAACGTCCTTTATTAATTTCGCTAATTTTCGTGTTGAAAATATTCCCTCAAGCCTTACTTATTTGACCCTCCATTCAAGTTTAAAAACGTGCTCGGATATTTGTCCGCGGACATTAGCCGTTCGTCGAAGCTCACAGTCACACTGTTCGCTTCTTGGAACAGATACTGCCCGGGGACAAATATCCGAGCATATTTTCGCGCCAAATGGGGGCTATTATTTATTTATAGTTCACCATTCGTCAGTGTTCGTCTTTGGCCAAATCTGATCACGTGGTACGATCTCGCGCGGGCGCTAACAGGTGTTGAAATGCATACGGGATTACTGCTGAGTTTGACTTGGTTGAAAATGGTGTTCAGTTAAGGCTGGTTTTCACTAGAGCATAAGCACAAGCACAAGCATAAGCTTATGCACAAGTGAAAACAGCCACGACATAAACATAAGCAGAAGCAGAAACATAAGAAGAACGAACCCACTTATTCGTCTTGTGCAGTTTTCACTAGTAACGGGCTCGACATAAGCATAAGCATAAACACAAGAACAACGGAACTGTTCGTTTCTCTTGTGCTTATGCTTATGCTTATGTTGAGCGCGTTACTAGTGAAAACAGCACAAGATTAAATAAGTGGGTTCCTTCTTCTTATGTTTCTGCTTATGCTTATGTTTATGTCGAGGTTGTTTTCACTTGTTCTTATGCTTATGCTTGCGCTTGTGCTTGTACTTAAACTCTAGTGAAAACCAGCCTTTAAGAGTCATTTTCATATGATTTTCCTCGCGAAGATTCGTTTTAACAAGGGAGAAAAAAGCAACTCGGAAATGGCCTAGCTTGCTATACTGATAATCTTTGAAGCTTCCGGTTATCTCCCCTAATCTCTCTCTTCACAGCTGATAACAGAATGGCAGAAACATTGCTTCCTCCACCTTCCTCTAAAAGAAAAACTCTAAAATACCCTGCTCTCCCAAATACCCTCCCAATGGCAGACAGAAATCTGCCTTCTATGGCCTTCAACTTTGAACACAAATAATTATATATTTGTCAGTTGAAACAATGTGCAACTTGTCAAACGATAGATTGAAGTGAGAAGAGAACTTTTGGCGTGTTTGTCAGTTGTCTCGGCAAGTCTTGTTCCCAGGCTCTTGGCGTCGTTGATGATCTTGAAGTCACAAACAAACTTGCTTTACCAAAACTAATGTCGTTGCAACAAATCGGGACAAAGAACAAAATTATTTTCCTTTCTAAATTTCCATCAGAATTTGTACAGAGTTGGCCGGAAAGCTAGTGTGTAGTTCTTTCAAATCAAAACGGACAAAAGATTGAACAATATTTGTTTGCGTTGGCCGGTATTGTTTAGTCGATTTCCGTTCGAGCACGTTCCCCGTTTCTCAAAGTTTACTCGTTAATTAACGCTATCCAGTAACGAGTTTTGGAGAGCCTGGCAATTAACGGGTTTGCGGGCTTGAGCGAATTTTCCTTGTTCATTTCTACTAATTGTCCGCCTTATATCCTCCTCAAATGTTACAAAAAACAGAAACAAAGCCTCCCAAATCAGATCATTTCGCAGTCTTCTGTTATGTAAAATTTCGTTAATAGAGTTTAAGCTGTCACCCTTGTTCCTTCGAAACACAAACTAGTCCGACGGGCTTAGACATTGTTGCTTTTTTTGTTTTGTTTCTTGATGTGATTCAGTTTCTTTATGAATTCTACCATTATCGCTGCTTAAAACTACAAAAGTGTCGCAGTTTAAAGCAACATCTTTTGCAGATGTGAACAAAAATTAGGTCAAGTGGAAGATGAAGGATTATATTGTCAACCTATTGTGTGATGAACTTGTTTAATTGATATTAAAATTTGTCTGTATATATGGCTGAGTATTGAGTAAATAATCACTGGATTACACCACTCCAGTGTTTATGATCAATATTTGACAGAGAACTGCAGTCAAACATTGCTCTGAGAATATTGCTCATCTATAACGGATCTGTGTACGTAATGACAAAAGGCCTCTAGGCTTGTTGTAAATTGAGTCATCTGCATAACAATGTAAACTGTCAGAAAACTTTTCAAAAACGCTGCTTTTATTATGAATATGAATTACTGTCGAGACCTTAATTTTAATTGCCCGCTGTTGGACCTATTCAAGCTTTATTTCTTCCCTCATCAACGAAAAATACGTGGATAAATTAAATTCGTGTTAGTCCTGTAATATAGCAACAAAGCCGGCTTCGAAATCGACTGGTCTGTTGCCAGTTTCGATATACACTTACCTCAATATTCGCTTAAATTGGACACAAATATTAAAGCAAACATGTTATTAACTTTGAAATGATTAATCTCACGGATACCCAGCTGTGTTCTAATGAAAATGAGGTTTAACAAGCGCCGTCGTTTTTCTCCCAATGCCAACCTTCTTCTGGCCGTATGTTATTGCCTGGTTCAATAGAGCTACCTTGCCGAATAATGGACACCATAAGAATTACAGGGATTAGAACCAGCAATGGTTAAGCATCACTGAAATAATTAATTATTCAAGTAAATATGTTGAATACTTACTCTATTGTGTTTTGTCCTTTTGATGTTTGGAATGATTATGGTAATTAAAGATTTCTAAAAACTCCATTGTTCGCATGCAACGCCAGAAATGTAAATAGCTTTGTTGAATATTACACACGAAACCATGGCCTTGTTCTGAAGGACAGAACCAGTTGACACGGCTAGCTATTCACTTGATAGGCGAGTGGGACAAAGCGCTACAAAGTTTTGACGCGGAAACGGCAGCATCATGAGCAAAAACGATCCAAATCACATCAAGAGGCCCATGAATGCTTTCATGGTTTGGTCAAAGCAGAAGAGAAAAGAAATGGCTAAGGAGAACCCGAAGATGCACAATTCGGAAATCAGCAAAGTTCTAGGAGCGCAGTGGAAACTAATGAAGGACCACGACAAACGACCTTACCAAGAAGAGGCCAAGCGACTGCAAGAGAAACACAGTCAGGAGCACCCTGACTACAAGTACAAGCCAAGACGGAGGAAACAAAAGCAACTAATGAAGAAATCGACGTATTCGTTTCCATACGCGGGCGCGGAGCCTGCAGTCCACGCTGCCGCCATGAAATTAACGGCGTATCCGCCTTCAATGGCACCCGAGACCATGTATCCGCAATACTATCAGATGCCTCAACACGCCACTTATCCAATGTATGATATGGCTGCGGTACACGCTCAGAGACAAACTCACGGTTTTCCACCGCCGCCTCCGAGTCATACTAACAGCGTGCATGATTTACCATATTCAGTTCGTCCGACTGAAATGATGGTTTCTCCAACGGGACCTCACGGACACACGGCGAGTCATCTTTACAGCAGCGCTATGGAACCGGGACCCACAACAAGCGCCGTCTCGGCGTTTTCTTCCGCGGCGTCCTTTGCACAGAACATTCATACTCAGCAAGTGACAGAATCCAGCTCGTCCTATCCACAACTGTATACACAACGGCATGTATAGGTTTGACTGATTAATGATTACCATGTGTATCTAACGGTACAAAAAGACAGCTTATCTTACAATTCATGTGTCAAAAAAGAATTTTGCCAACACTTGACATTCAATTATTAGCTAAGTTTATATTTACTTTGTTGCGAGAAACGATTGTAAACACCTCAAGTTTATAGGATTATAACGTTACGCTTTTGACTTGCGATCCATACATCGCAAAATGTTTCACGGAGTTTATTGATGAAGACTAAAACCACAGCCAGGGGAGGTTAGCCAAGATAACAAATTGAATAAACCTGTGTCCGCTCTATTCAATTTGGACAGAAAATTATTTTGATCATTTATTTTCTTATCTAAATAATTTAGAGTTTGCTCGCTCCTAGCAGCCACAACGGCAATAATCGAGCGAGTGGCTCTTTGTTTGATTTATTTATTCAAGGTTTTCACACCTAAATCAAAGATGGCGATGAAGCTTGGTCGCTCACTGTCCATCGCTGAGAGTTCTTTCGAACGCAGAGATGAATTTGTGTTCTGTACTGTTTAAACGGCGACTAATCATGCAAGAGTGAAAATTGGATTTGGTTTTTTTTTTGGTGATCATACAAGCTACATGCTGGCACTAAACACGTTTGAGTGTTATCGCACTAATAAAGTATGAATATTCTGTTATGCTTTGAGCGTCAATTGTTTGTCAAAGATTTTGAGCTAGTTACACACACAAGGTTCAAACATTCAAATGCTAAAATAAGCGATAACACTACGGTGATTATGTTCCATTAAACAGGAGAAAAGAAACGTTTAATTCAGGGACCAGAACTTCGTTGTCTTGGTATCCAGAGGCAACACTGATATTTTGACAAGAACGCCTTTGTTTCATAGTAAAAATGCGGCTTGAAAATCCTGTCCTTTAGTCTTTTTAGTTTTGATCAAGTTTTCTGAGCTAAAACGTCCGAAATATATCTATTGCTCACCACGAAAACCACGATAAAAGAAGGCAACCATCAATGTCTAGGGTGCATTGAAATCAAACTTTGATATGTCTACTCTTTTGTTTGGGGCCTATTCAACTCAAATTTAATGGCGAAATTACTCGCTGCCAGTACAAGAAGCTATAAAAACCATACAATAAAAGCGTTATGTCTTCTGAACAACACAATATAAAAGTTTTCAAAGGAATCGCTCAGCCTCAAACGTAACACAGTCGTCGACTCTTTGTAAGCGAAAGTAAGATAATGTAACTTCTTGTGGCGCGTATAAACACTTATTTGTTTCACTAAAATAACGCCGATACAAGAACGAGTGGAAAACAGAGCGTTCTTCTCAGTTTTATTTTTTTTTATGTCTCTTTTAAAACTTGTTACAAAGCTATTTTGCCTTTTTACGCTAAGGATGTCGTAAAAGATAAAATTAACGATAAAATGGTAGACTGAACTAGCCATTAGCAACGAAAATTACACCCATAGCATAGGGCAAAGTAAATAATGAAGGCACGACTGAATGCTAACGAGTCTTTAAGTGCCAAATGTCTTGGAAATTCATTCACGTTCAGTTCATTTAGGCAGGATACTGTGTAGGACATGCAAAGAATAGCGAATTGTCTGCCGTCGCTCTTTGTAAAGACGTGAATTTAAGCCAAAAAGCATACTACCAAGTGCTGCATGAAAAGTTGGAGCGACAGAATGAGGCCGTCATGTTTCGGCTCTTGTCTTTGATGGTTTGAGAATTTGCATTTGCCCTCAAGCGTGTAAGTGCTGTGGTTAAGAATAAAAACACAAAATGCAATAAAGGTAAATTGTATCCGTTAAATACACGGCTGAGCTAGCCGAAAGTTAGTCACGGCGAAATTCAAGCAATTTCTTAGGATTTACTTTGCCAAGAAATGAGGGACCTTCTTCTTTGACATTTTGGCAGTTTCGCTTTGGCAAACTGAAACATGGAGTGAAGCTTACGACTTTGACCCTTTTTCAAACCACGGTGTGAAGCTACACCTGTCCTAGCGGACTAAACAGGAAACAGCTGAAAGCGAAAACTAAAGATTTTTCTAACGACATTTTAATTTCTTCTCTATGAGCCGTTTAGTATGCTTGAGTTAACTAGGACTACAACTCTCCGGCATACTGTGATTTGATGCTCTGACCGATAAATCCCAGCCACATATTATTAAAAGCCTACTGAACCTTCACGGTTGAAAATCATTTTCGCTCGACACGAGGCCGGAAAAGCCGAGGAAATAGAAACAATTCTTTTCTATCTGTGGCGAGAAGAACGCACGCAGAGATTTTCAAAGAGACACATTGAGTTGAATTGTCAAAACAACTTGGCGGCTTTTTGTACCAATGAATAGCGATAAAGAATATGCCTTTTCTTCAGTAACAAGTTGAGGTTGTCGAATTCCTAAAGCTATTTGAATTAACAAAATCGTTCTTTAAGAAAAATCGTTGTGACTGTTGATTTCATTGTCTCTCTTTATGTTTGGATTAATGCCTTCACTCCCATTTTTCTATTCTGAGGGATGCATCCTTCAAAATGACACCAAGTGATTCACTGGCCTTTATTCACTTCTTGAGCATCGCTCAAACAAGGTGAAAACTTGTCTATTTGTGAATAAATTGGATCCGTAAAGAACCTTTAATTATTGGGGTGTTTTTGCATTTTTTAGTGACGGGTTTTTTTTGCTTGGTTTCGGTCCCTCGGGCACAACATCAATCTCCTCCCACTTAGTGGAGCACGTTCATGGTGCATGAATCACCCCACTTGTCAACAACGTTAATCCAAGATCTTTTAATTAAAAAGCCCTATTGAAATCGCCGACCGGAATTGCGATTTTCATTTGGTTTGTTTATCTAGATGTTTAAGAAGAAAAAAAAAACAGCCAGCCACAAAAATTTACTTCCAATACTGGGTATATCTGCTTCTGAAAACGCATTGAAATAATTCGCTTATCAGAAGATATTCGACTTAATACTATTGTAACACGCGCTAATCGAGAATGTTATCTACCCGGTCTTTTCTCTTAACACGGACTACACAACTCTAAAAACACCAGATTTTAAATAATTTTCTTCCTGCTTTATAGCAATGTGTGTTACGTCGTGGAGTAATCAGTGGAGCCTTGAGCGGAAAAGTAACACTCCATGGCGCCTTTACAATCATTAATTCCTTTTCAATCTTCGAACAACTGCTGGTGTCTAAATGAATACCTAATTTGGATTCAACCATAATCTCATGAAAAAAAGTATCTTTTAGTTTAAGAGTGTTCATCGACACGTCTTCTCATTTCAAATAAAAAAGACAAACCCATTTTCAAGACTTCAATAATAATAAATCTTTAACTCAGTCCTTATGACAAGTAGCATGAGACAGCCATCAAGTCGTAAACAACGCTCTAGCAAAAAAATTTGCATATGAATTTGTCAAAATAACAAAGTTAGGAAAAAAATCCGCTTCGCGGCCGCAACAGCGAGTGTTTAAAAGTGTTCTGTGAACCGGTCAATTGACCGGACAAGAGTTGGGAGTTGCTTATAAATGTTGTATCTACTTTCTTTTAAAAGATTTCTAAAGGGACTGACCCATTTTATGTTCTTTAAGGAACTGAACAACAGCCCTTTAATTGCGGAGAGAATGAATACTATGGGAATAATGCTAGCAAGAGAATTAACCCCCAAGGACTTTTTAGCGTTAATTGCTTTGGTAATGAATTTTCGTTTGCACTGAAAGAAAAGGGGTCAGCGAAATTGAATACCGGTTGATAACCTACCCGTTTTGCGCACTCAGCGTGTTGATTAGCAAAGATACGCAGCAACGCGCAGCCCTGCTGGGCCATTGAACGCCTCTTGCACAGTTGATTGAAGATCTTAGAAAGCAGCGAAACATGCAGCGTGCCACGAGAATTGTGTTTATACTAACCGCAAGCTAATTATGATCTTGAAATTTCCATTTAGAGTGAAACTTGAGTGATCTTTCCTTGACTACGCCGAGTTCTCTTAGAGCCGCAATACAAGAGAACTAGCAAGGGTTCATGGTTTAGAATGTTATTTTACCGCAAAAAATCTCAAGTGTAAACAGGGGAACTTCATTTTATAACGTTAAGTATTGTCTTATGTGCTCTTTACAGAGAAATTATTACACAAAACTTTGGTGTATATTGAACACGTATTTTATTATCTATTTTGAAAGAATCAGCCAATAGGGGTTTTACGGGAATATAACACTAGACTTCACGCAAATTATTTCCCCGTTGCTTGGAATCTTCATAGTACCCGAAAACTGTCAGGAAGACAGCAAGAAAATTAAATTCTAAATAGAGTTAACTAGTACACAATTCAAGTCAAAGCTTAAACTATATTTCATTTATATGACATGGCTGGAAATAAGTTCAGTGAATCATGTAGCTAGATCTCAAAACACCATGATGGAGTAAAAGCTGTTCTTATGGGTTTACTTGATGTAAACACAAAACTAGTGCGAGCTTTTTATGTGATGGTGGCGCGAGAAAAGAGAACTTACATTCTAGCTTTCGAAATAAGAATGATTTTCGTCCTTTTTCTCGATCGCAGCGTTTTCTAAAAGAAATAGCAAACATTTTCTCTGTGTTCCTATATCGAGTCATAAAAACACTTGTAAATGTTTGGGAGAACTCGAAAAAGCTGTGGAAACACTCGCCTGCGGGTCGTGTTCTCGCGGTATTTCTCATTTCCCCAGGCTTCCACTCGTGTTCCTATGACTCCACAGGAACATAAAAATGTTTTCTATTGTTTTTTTAACGTTCAAGTACTGAACTGGTTTTGTGCATACTGTAAAATTTAGTGATTCCCTGCCCGTCGGACTGAGCATTATCTATTCCAGTCTCTGCTCTCTCCTTTCTCCATTCTATATAGCGTTTGAACTCAAGCGAGAAAAAGAGAGCCTTGGATAACTTGCATGTTCTGCTCAGAATGAACCAACCGTAGTCTGGAGTTTACGGGCGCACTAGTATTTAAATTGCTCGTTCAAATGACGAATTCAACATGTCATATGTTTCTGGTAAGTACTGTGAAATAACCAGTTTTTCTTCATGAATTAAAGTACGTGATATTCAGATAGCCGTTTTGGCTCTTAGTTCTTAGCATACAAAGGCTAGGTTAAGTTCTGTTCTTAACGTTGTGCTGTTGTTCCCGCTTGTAATTAACCGATGGCTATTTGGCGCGCACGTGTACTTTCAAAAGTTATGCCATATATGGTTCTACCCCTAGAAAAATTGGCGGCGTACTGAGCATGCGCATGTAAGTTATCCTGGACTCTCTTCTCTTGCCTGAGAAGAGAGAGTTCAGGGACTGGTCAGGCATTATCTCAGAAGTAGACCTGTTTATTGCAGTGTATTGTCAGTTACAATCTGATGGAATAAAATAATCTTTTTAACCTCTTGTAATCTTATTAACTCTCCGTAAAGCAGTCAGTTCAACTTTACGAAGCTTTACGGATCTCGTAATGTCACGTAAACTCGCGTGTCACGATCGGTTTCCTCGCGAGTGTCGTTCACTGGACAAAAAGTACAAGAAACTTTTCATGTGTTTCCACGAACGTTTGGTAAAACATTACAGGTATTTATTTTATGTTCCATGCATCTGGCCCATCTCAGTGTTCAAAGCGTGGATAGATCGGTTTGTTTTCCGCTGGTGATTTTATGACAAGGATATAAAATAATAGAAGAAATTTTAACGCCGCAACCAGGATAAATCGTAGTTATAACAGAGAGCGTTTAAATGCTGTTCACTTGACTCTGCTGAAATAAAGTTTGCCACTTGTTCTTGCCTATAATGCTAATGAAACATACGACGCTTTTTGCACAGCTTAGCTCGCCTGTTGTTAAAGTCATTAATAATTCAAAAGGTATCGATCCAATAAACAGGCACTAGTCAGGTAACATGAATGCTCTGTAAACCTACATTCAGAATGTGCGTTTTGTTACTTTAATACAACAAAATGAATTCCGGAATTTTGACATAGAATGGAACCAAATGATTACATAAAGTTTTTGTCTTTGACCTTAAAGGTCTATAAAAACTATCAAAATTACAACAAAATTTGTTGCCGTCGGCCTTTACCGGTATTTACAACAGCTCGCGTTATGCTGGCTGTAGATACCCCTGGATATAAGCTGTTTATATTGTATCGTGCTTGTAAAATGAAGAGGTGCTTTGTAAACCATCACAAACAATATTCGCGTCACAATGCCGCGAGCCTTGACAGCCTTGGACTCAGTACTTTAAATATCCATACAAATCTGGCAGTTTTTACTCACTATGGAGAGCTGAGTTACCATGGTGTTTCTTCTCTTTTTTGATTTTCATCCTTTTTAACGAGTGATTGCGTAGCCAAAGGGACGTATACCAGTTGGTTGGGGAAGAAATAATTCACTCGCTCGGTCATTCAGCGGACAGTCGGTTGGTCAGTCAGTCAGTCGGTCGGTCAGTAGTTGGACCGTAAACAACTTTTTGGGTGATAATTCTAACTAGGGTAGCGACATTTGCAAATTTCACAGATTAATCGCGGATCACTATTGGTATTTGTAAATTTTGTGAAACAGACAGGATTGACCGAAGAGGAATGGGAGCGATTATTCCACCTTCTCTTTCACACTCTCACTCGGATACAACTTTGAGTATAATGTATGCATGTTTTTTGGCGCACTGTTTTGTCGTCTTAGATTTGGCGCTATTATACGGCTAAACTTGTGCCTACTCCAAATCCCTATAAGCTGCATAGAAAATCTTTTAAATTGCTTTTCAATAATCCAAGATGTTTATTTCTCCCTCATAGACAAAGGAATTCAAACATAAGATTCTGTTTTGATCGACCCCTAAGCTCCTCTATGAGACGCGATGTGCTTTTGCTGCACGGCAACGACACTGTGCTGCATTGATTTATCGGGGACCTTCACTATGAGTTTTTTCCCCAGGCGGAATTCCAATGTTCGGGTCACCCCGCTGCCCCTGCCGCTCATTTCTTCATTAACAGCGTCAAATCAAGTGTTGCCGGGTAAGGAAAGATCTCTCTACCTCAGCCATTGCCTTCTCTTTCCAAAGCTCGGTTTCATGTTTGATATCCATCTTGAAAATGAGCGGGATTTTTAAAAACTCTATACTTCATAATCTTATGAATATACTGCAAAGCACCAAGGACCAAAAGAACCAATCACTGTACTACCATGCAAAATTAGACCAATCGGGACTAGGGGATACCAGTTTTTCGCAACTCTATTTCCAACCTAATCATAACAATTACAATTTCCTCAAATGTGATTGGTGCAGAAACTGCTGTATTTTGCTATAATTAATCTGCAAAGTTGTAATCGGACAGTGTAATCGGACAGTTGGCTGTAATCGGACACCTGTAATCGGACAGTTACATGAGCCAATCATTTTAAGTCCTCTCCACTAAATCCACCAATCACAACATTGATTACAATCACTATAGTAACCACTGACTGAGACTGACTTTGTAAAATTGTGGAGGTTTAGTCTCTGGCGACTGTTTTGAAAGAGACTTGACAGCCATTTTGCGAGCTGTTCTCCATATTTTATAATTATGATATTTAAAATGACAATAAAAAGCTCTTTATCAAATGAAACTTTTACTTTTGTGGGAAATTGTAATTATTATGATTAATTGGAAACAGGACATCGTGTCGTCCAATTCAGTCTGTAATCATACTCGTGATTAACAAATCGGACTCCCGCTTCGCGGTCGTCCGATTTTGTTAATCACTCGTATGATTACAGACCGAATTGGACTCCACTCAGTCCTATTACCAGTATAAATAAATATGTTGAATAACTCAAGGTAAATTTCTTTTTTTTTCAAAGATTTATTAGCCCTCCTCAAGGGGGCTTTTCAGTACCAATACTACTGAATAAGTTACATTAAAATTAAAATATAATAAATCAAAGTACCAAGGAATTATAAAAATGATATGAAGTAAGGTAGAATTATATGACAATATTGTATTAGGAAGATAAAAATTCACGTAAGAGTTTACCTCGTAATCTTCGTTTAAAAATATTCAGAGATTCGCTTAGGTTGAGACTTCTTTCTAAACTATTCCATAATGGCACTGTTCGATAGTAGAAAGTCCTTTGTTCGGTGGAGGTCTTAAAAAGAGGAATGTTTAAAAGTTGCGAATTTCGAGTCTCGCGGCCACTTATCTCCGCTCGTTTTAAAAAGAGCGACGAAAGTTTAGATGCTATTGTACGGCGAAGAAAGCGTAGATGCTTTTGTACTTTATAATTTATGCCAACCCCTGTATCACCACTAAGTCGCCGAGAAATTTGAAAACCACTATAACACCAGAAGTATCTAAGTTGATCCGGAAAAAGAAAGGAAAAGTGTTTAAAAGAAAGCCAAGACATCAAACTCTGCCACTCTTTGAACGCATCCTGAACTTCGAATAATAAAACCGAAAAGAACGCAACCAAGTGCGCTGGGAGTACCTTAATGAATTAAGTATCAAAAGTGAGAAGCTGTTTTGGAATCGTGTGAGTTTACTCCAAAATAGCACCAATGATCTTGTGACAGTTTAAGTGTGTACGAATACTACGATTGATCATAAGGACATTGCAGATAGTTTAAGGTTACCGTAAACCTTCGCGGGTGTCCTTAGCGAAAAAAAATATTACCGCGCTGTCTTAAAGACAACCACTACAAATTATATATCAATGCAAAGGTTATAGAATGCTCTATTCGATAACAATTGTTTTGCCTCAATTTTTTTTAATCATAAGGCGAGCGCGACCTAAAAGCGCGAAACGACCGACGTTCCATTGAGCGAATTTATCGGGTATCAAACTCGACTGCATCAACAAAGCTACTGCATTATATCGTTCACGAGGCATGAATCATCAAAACTGTGTGGGGGATTTGCGTTTTTCAAAATTGATCTCCTGCAATGGCCTTCGTCGTAAAACGTGTCGCTGTATTTTTAGACATCAAACTTGACAGAAATTTTCCAAAACAACCAATAGGAATATCGACAAACCCTCACACGGTTTTGATGATTGATGCCTCGTGAATGATATAATGCAGTAGCTTTGTTGATGCGGTCGAGTTTGATACCCGATAAATTCGCTCAATGGAACGTCGGTCGTTTCGCGCTTTTAGGTCGCGCTCGCCTTATGATTAAAAAAAATTGAGGCAAAACAATTTTTATCGAATAGAGCATTCTATAGCCTTTGCATTGATATACAATTTGTAGTGGTTGTCTTTAAGACAGCGCGGTAATATTTTTTTTTCGCTAAGGACACCCGCGAAGGTTTACGGTAACCTTAAATCGCTCACATCAGAGGACTCGACAAGTCTCCCTGATTTCCCGCAAGTCGTCGAGACCGAAAAACTTACACAGGTTTCAGTTGCTCCCAATGAGATTGAAAAGCATCTACTCAAATTAAATGCCTATTAAAGCCACAGCCGAAATGATATTCTACTAAAAATCTTAAAATATTGCATTATCCCACTGGCGGTGCTCCTGTGTTTCTTGTTAACAAATTATTCAAAGACGGCGTAATCCCTAATGACTAAACGAAAAAGTATCTAGTGTGATTCCGCTTTAAAAGAGAAAATAAAAAGTGTGAGTAAAATCTACGAGAAGAATTTATGAAAGTCTCTTGTAAATTTTTGGACTGATCACCCCATATATATAAATAAGAGATTTGGTTTCATAAAAGAGCGTTCTTGTTTGTCCCAATTACTTGATAATTTTTATTCTTGTCCCAAAGAATGAAACTAGTCACGTAAAGCTGATGTTATTTTATTACACTTTACGAAAGCATTCGACTCAGCTCCTCGCCAACGTTTGTTAGTGAATTTGCAGGAATTTGCTACTGAAGGAATACCGGATTGGCGGAGTCGTCCTTAACTGGCTTGTTGACTTACTCATCAGTAAAAAGCAAAGAGTATTTCTTCGCGGCCATTTTCTTCTGGGTCGATAGTCACTCTGGTGTTCCCCAAGGCAGTGTGTAGACCCAATTTAAGTTTCTTGATTATATAAATGATATTACAACTATTGTTAAGTCCTGCACGCACTTGTTCGCGGATGATAACCAGATTTACAGGATTATTTACCACGAAGTGGATGAGAGAGACTCTCAGTGTGAGCGTGACACTCTTCAGCAAATTAGCGAAAACCTGGCAGCTTCGATTTCATCCTGTGAAATGGGAGGTTTTGCGTGTTACACACAAGAGAGATCATCTTAGTACGAGCCCTTAGGAAGCACGCTCCAGTCCGTTGCCAAAACAGTTTCTCTGGGGATGGCACTGATTTCTCGACTATCCAGGAATGCACAAAAGTAGAAAGTTGTGAATAAAGCCAATAGGATACTGGGATTCCTTAAGAGTAATCGGCGGTCGATAAAATTAAAAGAAAGATTTTTCTGTCTGTTCTGAAAAAACATGCTGCTCCCCTCAGAAAAACGGCCTTATGAGTTTTAATATCTAATGTATCCTTGCTAATAGTTCACGTGAAAAAAATAAAAATTTGTAGATTTCTTCTGTAACGATGTGCAAAATTTAAATGAATAGCCAGGCTACCATTCTGTCTTGACGCGAGTGCTTGACGCTTTCATCCGACAACCTTTCTCAAAACAGCTCTATTCAAAATCACAAGGAAACAAGTTTTACCCCCACCTTTTAAGATTTAGTTAACTGAGTATCTGTTCAAACATATAATTATCCGGGTATTAATCATCAATTCAATATGAAGCATGTTGAATCATTGTTTAAATGATTTTGATTAATAACGTTTCTCGGAAAAAATACAGCTACGTGCAGTATATCATTAATTTTCAATTTGGAGAAAAGCCAAAGGTGTAAGCTGGCAATTAACCAAAACGTAAAATATTTAGTAAGAGGCCAATACACCTTATTCCAAAATGGCCGCCATTTTAGTATTCTTTTGTTTACTTGCAAATTAGCCCTTGTTGCCTCGTTGCCATTCCCGAGTTGTCTTTTGCCTCTGTATCAAGACGAGTCTTCATGCGAAACCATTCAAATGAAAATGAAGTCCGCCTATAGCTTCATTTTCATGCAAATCAAACTTATTTTCATTAAAACAGAGGCACAAGGAAACTCGAAAATGGCCTATTCAAAGGGTCGGAAGTCCGGAGTGCCGTAATCATCTCTGCTAGGGGCCAGGAAGATCAGTTCAATCCTAATTCAGCGGCTCTTCGATATCCCCTGCAGAGGAACACAAAGAGAACATACGAGTCACAAAGCGAGGACATCTTTTTTTGCCTTCAGCGGCTACTGCTCAATACTCATGTCAAAAGTGCACAGAAGACAAATGTCACAAATAAAAATAAGAGTTGAAACCTTGTTTCGTCGAGTGCATAACTTTTGGCCTTCAACTTCCCCTGTAGCAGGAAATTTCAAGAATAGTATTTTTATCCCCTTAGCCAAATGCGATAGCGATATCATGTAACAGATACAGCATTAGTTTAGTTCTCAAAAGCTTTTAGAAAGTAACACGAACAAAAAGAGAGTGATAGATCCTACTGGTCAGGTCAACAAAGAGTGCGTGCCATATAAAGGAACCTTGTTTGTCTTTGAAGTAGTTTAGTTGTGATTTTCAAACGACGAAGAACCCATTCGTCACTACCGAAACCTGTCGTGAACATCATGACGATGCTGTACCTGTTTCTGTCGCTTTTCGCCTCCCAGCTCTTCTTGGTGACTTCATGCGCCATCAAAATCATGATAGAAGAAGTAAAGAACAGAGAAGAACCTCCGTCCTTGGAAGCGAAAAAGGCGATATCAGAGTCCTCTGATCCAAAGACACCAGAGGCACCATGGACATATGGCAAGAGTACTCTAGAGAACACTGAGCATGCAAATGATACCTGCCAAAGGGTTGGCTTGTTCGTAAACCTCAATGAACTCGGTTTGACTGAAAACATCGTCTCACCTCCCGGGTTCCAAGCGTATCAGTGCAAAGGCAAATGTTCCTCAACACAGCAGAAAAAGTTTCCCAATCGCTCGCCTCTCATGGCTTTGCTAGAGAAAAAGTCAGGGATTAAAATTGATGACGAGGCATGCTGTGTCCCAACCAAACTGGGGTCGATAAGTCTTCTTTACATGAACAAGAACAGCAAAGTCGTTTTGAAGAATATTGATGGTATGGTAGTCGAAGAATGTGGTTGTCAGTAAAAGTTCTGGCACTGACATTTGAGGCATAAGTAAAAAAGTAAAAATAAGCCTGATGATTTAAATAATAGACACCACTGTAATTAGAAAACTCGTGGAATCTTAAGGGAAAGAGAACACTTGTATAGTAGTGTTGTTTGTAACCTCGGTTCATTTTAAGTCGTTTTCGTCGCAAGTAACAATTTTTAAGAATTACCTTGCTGAAAAGGAACAAATAATTTGTAAGGGTTTAGTGGCATACTAGTTTCTGTTTTTAATTCAGACAGGGTAAAGAGCATTATAATGAAAGCTCAAGAACTGTACTTAGTCTAATTCGCGTGAATAATATTTGCATGAAACGATTTGTAAAATGTTATACAAAACCACTAGATATTCGACGTTTGAAATAGCTTGGCTGAAATGAATGAAGACTCAGTCCATTGCTGCTGTAGTATCACAACATTTCACATGTAAGTAAGGTTTTTAAATTTAATTAAAAGAGGGGTTCACGGCGAGAGGTTTTTTGCGGTGAAAAGTGTTAAGTAAGAAACATATAACGGGGAGCTAAAAATTACTAATGGATTTAGTGCTGAGTGTTAAGCAATTGATTTATGGCAACAAACAGAAGCCAAGAAAGCAATTTTCTTTGTAAAAAATTCTCACAAACAAAGCCTTCGTTTATAAAGGGTAGCTGCGTGGTTTCTATTGGATTGGAAAACATGGCCATTACATTCAAAAAGAAAGATGATTCCCATGTCATGTAATTCCGAAGTTCATTGTCATGCCATTCCAAAACTTAATTTGCTCCAAGGAAGCTATTTTTGAGTGTACCTTCTAGATATCGGAAAAATTGCATTAGCATTTTTGAAATTAGGAACTTGTAACGATTTGCCTATACTCTGGACTCTGTTTTGGAGATGTGAAAAGTTTGTGACATTTATCGCCCCGTATAACTTGGATTCGGCCTGTTCTTAGCAACCCCCCTGCTTTTTTAGCTATTATTGGTGGTCTTTGTATATTTTAAAACTAACCGTGAGAGATAACCTACGAGGTGAGGGCAGCAGTAAGCTTGCAGAATTTTTCGCCCAATAGGGACATGTTTTTTTTTCTCACACACACACTGTTTGCAGCTCTTCGTCAAGATTTTAGAGAGCCATTTTTCGTAAAAACGAGTTCTTTATGCCATAAAAGTATAAAATAGATCCCTCATTGGCCATAATTTGCTGAGGCTAGATAACTGGATTTTGGACTTTATGCGTGTTTCTGGATCTCGACTTCCTCTCGTCCATAAACACCTAAAACTGTACTTGGGCAATATCTCATCCTCTGTCAGTAGGCCATTTGTGGTTAGATAAACAGCGCAAACAAGAAGAGCGATAATGATTCGTTGGCTGGGTCCTGTTAACGTACAGACTTATTTTGCGGACCTTTCCTTCAAAACTTCAAGCGAAATTTAAATTATCTAATTATAAAGTGAATGGGAAATTCCCAGGTTGGTGTTGATTGAAGAAGTTGTCTATGTAGTCTCTGGGAAAAAAGACGCTTTTGCCTCGCTTAGGTAAAAAGATGAAAAAGAGAGAGATTCGTGACGTTACGGTATTTGCTGGTTTCCACGTAACGTTAAACCACTGTTTATACAAGCTATTCTTTCCTACATTATGTGAAAGACATTGGTAATATAAACCTTAGTGGACATTCAGAACTACATGATGGCGCAGCCTTTACTTTAAAAGACTTCAAGAAATTGTGACGACCAGGTCAGCGGTCAACGAGTAGCTAATGCGATTGTGCTTTAAAATACCAAATGGAAATTGTGGGTAAAATCTACGAGAAGAGTTTGTGAAACTCTATTATAAATTTTTGGACTGATCACCTCATATTACTAAATGAGAAATTTGGTTTCATAAAAGAACGTTCATGTTTGTCCCAATTACTTGATAATTTTCATTTTTGGGCCAGAGCAGGAAACTGCTCACGTATAGCTGACGTCATTTTATTACACTTTACGAAAGCATTCGACTCAGCTCCTCGCCAACGTTTGTTAGTGAAACTGCAACTAAAGGAGTACGGGATTCGCGGAGTTTTCCTTAACTGGCGTGTTGACTTTCTCATCAGTAGAAAACAAAGGGTGTTTCTTCGCGGACATTTTCTTCTAGGACGATAGTCACCTTTGGTGTTCCCCAAGGCAGTGTACTAGACCCAGTTTAAGTTCCTTGATTATATAAATGATATTACAACTGGTGTTGATGTTTGTACGCACTTGTTCGCGGATGATAGCCAGACTTACAGGTTTATTTACCACGAAGTGGATGAGAGAGACTTTTAACGTGACCTTGACACTCTTCAGCAAATGAGGGAAAACTGGCAGCTTCGATTTCATGCTGACAAATGCGAGGTTTTGCGTATTACACACAAGAGAGATCATCGAAGTTATCTCAGTACGAGCCCTGGGGTAGCACGCCCCAGTCCGTTGCCAAAACAGTTGCTCTGGGGCTGTCACTGATTTCTCGACTATCCAGGAATGCACAAACGTAGAAATTCGTGAATAAAGGATATAGGATACTGGGATTCCTTAAAAGTAATCGGCGGTCGATAAAATTAAAAAGAAAGATTCAGTTTTTCTGTTCTGGAAAAACATGCTGCTCCCCTCAGAAAAACGGTCTTATGAGTTTTAATATCTAATAAATTCTTGCTATTATTTCACGCGCGAAAATAAAAATTTGTAGATTTCTTCGGCACCGATATTCAAAATTCCAATGAATAGTCAGACTACCATTCGGTCTTGACGCGTAGGCTTGACGCTTTCATTCGGCAACCTTTCTCGAAACAGCTGCTTTGAAAATTACAACGAAACAGGAGTATTGCTCCTGCTTTTCAAGATTTAGATAGCTAAGTATCTGTTCATACATATAATTATCGGAGTGTTAACCATCAATTCAATATCAAGGACGTAAAATCCTCCTTTAAATGATTTTGATTAATAACGTTTCTCGGGAAAAATACAGCTATACAGCTACGTGCAGTATATCATTAGTTTTTGATTTGGAGAAAAGGTGTAAGCTGCTAATAAACCGAAACGTGAAAATATTTATTAACAGACCAATTCAAAGGGTCGGAAGTCCGGAGCTCCGTAATCATCTCTGCTAGGGGCCAGGAAGATCAATCCAAACTCAGCGGTTCATCGATATCCTCTGCACAAGAGGAAGATACGAGTCGCAAAGCTCAAGATGTCTTTTTCCTTCAGCGGTTAATGCTCAATACTCATGTCAAGACTGCACAGAAGACAAATGTCACAAATAAAAATAAAAGTTGAGAGCCTGTTTCGTCGAGTGCATAAAATTTCAGTGCATCACTTATTTTTGGTCTTCAATTTCCAATGAAGGAAGGAAATCTCAAGAATAATTTTGTATATCCCCTTAGCCAAATACCATTGCGATATCATGTAACAGATGAAGTATTAGTTTAGTACTCAAAAGCTTTTAGAAAGTAACACGAACACTGAAAAAGAGAGATAGACAGATCCTATTCAGTGGTTACGGCCAACAAAGAGTCCTTGCCATATAAAGGAACCTTGGTTGTCTTTGAAGTAGTTCAGTTGTGATTTTCGAACGAAGGACCCAGTCGTCACTACCGAAACTTGTCGTGAACATCATGACGATGCTGTATCTGTTTCTGTCGCTCTTCGCCTCCCAGCTCCTCCTGGTGACTTCATGTGCCATCGAAAAAGAACAAGTAAAGATCAGAGGAGAACCTCCGTCCTTGGAAGCGAAAAAGACGATATCAGAGTCTCCTGATCCAAAGACATTAGAGGCACCGTGGGCATACAGTTCTGCAGCCGAGAAGACTGAACATGAAAATGATACGTGCCAAAAGGTTCGCTTGTACGTATACTTCAAAATACTTGGCCTGTCTGAGGACATCATCGCACCTCCGGGCTTCAATATCAATCAGTGCAAAGGCAAATGTTCCTCAACACAGCGAAGAAAGTTTCCCAATCGCTCGGCTCTCATGGCCTTGCTAGAGAAAAAGACAGGCCTTGAAATTGATGACGAGGCATGCTGTGTCCCAACCAAACTGGAGCCGATAACAGTTCTCCTTTTTGATAAAAATAACTAGGTCGTCCAAAAGAAGTTTGATGACATGGTCGTTAAAGAATGCGGATGCAAGTAGAAGACTCCGCATTTGATCCATTTGTGGCAGAAGTAAAATCCTAAGATGGACACATTAGTTTAAATGATAGACACTATTGTAATGTGAATTCTCGTGCGAACTTCAGGAAAAGAACTCACCCTAACAGTTTTTTTGTAATTTTGAAGTTAATCTTAAAGAAATAGCTTGCAGTGTTCAGAGTTAAAAGTATTTTAACGAAAATTTAAACGGTTTTCCAAGTCTTTTTCTTGGATAAGGGTCGAAGCGAACGCAAAGCGTTGCCATTATTGCTGTAGTATCAGAATATTTCACATTGTAGTAAAGCTTTTTAATACAATAAAAGAGGGGTTTACCACGGTTTATTTTTCATGATAAAATTTAACACAAGAAACGCGTTTCAGGTGGTTAGAAATACAATAAAAAGAAATTTTCGATAGGGCGAGGGGACCTCCAAAAATCCACCAGGCTTATGGAGGAAGCCACCTCAATCGTTGAGTTATGATGGCTGGGCTGTGGACTCATTAATTTTTTTCTCGTGTTTCTGGATCTGGACTGCTTCTCGGTCCATATGCACGCAAAAGAGTGCTACTTCATTTTAACTGATGCTTTGTTGATTCAGGTGATCTGCTCACAGCCAAGAAGAGCAACGAAGGTATATTAATTTCAGTCAATCGCGACTCCGGTTAATGAGTACAGTATTATTCTGAAAACAATTTTCTTCAAAAAACATCAACACATCTGCAAAGAAGTAGAAAAAATTCTTAAACTTGCGCTCACTAAAAAGTCTTCATTTCTACGTTTTTACGTCAACTTAACTGCTCATCAGCCGAAGACTAAAACATCGGTATGATAAAACTCTCATGGACATTCAGCTAAATGTTAATGCAGTTCTTAGTTCGGGAGACATTGTGATGGCAAAGAGGTCAAAGTGTGTCTTAAGTGCCATTACGCCTTTTTTAAATCTCGTCATCTTGGGTATCTGATGAATTAAAATAATTAAAAAAAAAAGTTGATTTCGATAAATATCTGTCTTCTTGAAAATATCTGGGAGATAACAAATGCAAAGGGAAGATTTTTTTCTCGACATTTGCCTCCCAGACAGATCCACATCTGGCGATTGACATGACTTAGTTTCTTTTAAAGTCATATTGTCCTTGGCTTTCTGACCAACGCCAACGGATAGAACTGCTGGTAAAGTAATCGATTTGGTTTGGCAGGTGCAGATATACCGCGCAGATACAGAATGGTAATTGAACTGAGTGGAGTGCAATTTGGTCTGTAATCATACGCGTGATTTCAAAATCGAACGAGCGCGCAGCGCAAGTTCGATTTGAAATCACAAGTATGATTTCAGACCAAAATTGCACGACACGAAGTTCAATTGCCACTTTATTAGATCCATTTTGAAATCGCACAATTTTATCGCCTTAAATTTTAGATTTTTGGTGTATTGTTCCAGTAGCCGGTTTGTTAAAAAAAGCGGAACCGGAAACGCCTTTACGTCTCATTTAGTATGCAAAACGATGTCATGTGACGAAAACTCATTCGAACATGACAAAGAAGCAAGCAGTTCTGAAGTCAGAACGAAAATAGTCTACTTGAGGTGTAAAAGTTCAATTCTCGTCTTCTGAATCAATTATGGAAGGCCTTCCTTTCTTCTGTTGTTGAGGCTGAGACTTTTCATTTTCCTTGGAGAAGGAATTTAGTGGTGTATATCCTGTGTAATTCTGCGATCGATTTCTTTTGAGTTGTGAAACTCCCTCGAGTGCACGATGCCCAGTGGATAGTACGTTTTTTTTCTTTTAAATACCGTTCAATGGCATGATTTTAAGGGAGTCCAGCTCGTTATCATCTCCGTTTCTTTTTGTGACCTCGGCGTAGGACTCAATACTCAGGACCTTGTCAAGTTCTTGCGGTGCCATTTGTTTTTAAGATATTTCCAAGATGGCGGGACTGGCACCGGCTTCGTAAGACGTTCGTTCATTCACTATTTTGTGCAGTGTGGCGTATTTTGACTATGTTAATTCACAGCGACAGAGTCGAGCTGTTTTGTTGCTTCGTTTGAAACTACCGAAAACCTGGAAACATCTACCTTCTTGAGATGGCTCTGAATTTGTTGTTGTGTGGTTTTCGTTTGTTTATGTTTTACTGGACTCGTTGTCATACGGATCTTGAGCAGATGTTGAAGAAAAATCACCAAAATATTCGTCAAAATGGACACTGAAAGTTGGAAACTTCCATTAAAGTAGGTCTTCAGCCTGAAGGAGCTCATAATCGTCATTCAGAAACTGTAATTAATTAAATTCGTCAATTTTTTTAGAAAAAACTACAATAACAACAAAGTTTTGGCAATAGTAGTTGTAAAATTCTCCACACAATGGCTTTTTGCCTTTCATTTTCCTGAAATTTTATTGATTACTTTAAACTGATCTTGGAATTAGATTTGTTGTTTTGTTTTACTGTCCCATTCTCATTGGCTGAGAAAAAGATGCGATTTAGAGCAAAAAATAGTGCGATTTGTGAATAAATCGCACCATTGAGAGCCAATCAGATTGCAAGGATCACCAGTGATTTCAAAATGGATTTAATAAAAGGACTAATCGGGTAAAAGAGAATGTAATTAAGGTAACCTGAGTTACTTATTTTGTACCGAAATTGTTCTGAAGGTCATTGAGCTTCAACAACTTTGTAAGCATTTGTAACATGGGGCTGTTGCTATCTGCACTAAAGAGTAAAGATAGTCCTGCGAGTGTGAAGGCAAGCACAGATGAAAAAATGAGAAACGCCTTCACAGGAGTCCTTGTTTAAAAGACTTTACAGCCGGTTAAATCAGTGAGATCCTGCAGCTGTTTATGGAGGTAAAAATGTAAAACATTGAAAACAAAAACAGTACAAACGCAGTGTTCTAAGAGCTTATTGTAATTGTTTTTGTTAATTCCCTTATTCTAAATTTCGGTCAATGGATAAAAGAGAAGAATGGAGTATTTTTTTACATTCTGAGTGATTTTATTCTAGGTCTACTCTGGGGACCTTAAGTCGCCATAACTTAAGGCGACTTTGGGCGATTCAGTTAAGGCGACTTTAGGCGACTTAAGCAAAATTGGCAGAAAAAACATTGCGACTTTAGGCGATTTAAGGCGATTTTAGGTGACTTAAGGCGATTTTAGGCGACTTGAGGAGACTTTATTTCACTCGAGTGATATAAATTTAAACTTAGCAACAGGCTCTCCATATATCTCTCGCAATAAACCAACTACTGAGTAGTCTTATTGGTAAGTAATTGGTTTGGTTTTGGTTTTACGACACTCAATTGAAAACCGCTTTATTGTACCAATACTGATACATAATTAAGTCACCACAGTCGCAAATATCCGGGGCCAGGTAGTTTAAAGCCTGATTAAACTAGCCCAGGATAAGAGAGAATTTTGATAACTTTCATTTTTGTAACTTCTCGGTCCAGTTTTCTGTTTATGTTGTTTGTCTTTCAGTTTTAGGTTTGATTCATCTTAAAACGTACTACACAACCATGAGCAGTGAAAGATATATCTCTACACACACAAAAAAATATGTTACCTGGGTTAGCGCTAACCGGCTTTCGAACAAACCGGGCCAGATTTCGAACCATTAAAAAAATACTATTAAAGAAAGAATTCCCACAACACTGAACAGTTACTACTATAAGAATAATAATAACAATAAACACCAGCAAGATAGCGTGAATATTAGTGAAGATATCACAACAAACAAATCAAACAAAACAAATAAAAATATATTCACAGAGACAAAAATTTTAAATTTAAGATATCTTAATTTAATTTGAAATGTTTGTATATTTCCATAAATTATTCAAACAACAAGGAAATTAAAATTAATTTGGCTTTCTTACATGCATTTATTTTACAATGCTTTCCAAATTATAAAAATGGTTATCTTGGTAGACTTATCTGCCATATGTTTGGCATCTCCTCTGTCAATTTTGGCATGGGAGTTCAGCAAATGGCATGGCTTTCCAAAGTTGCTCAGTCCTTTTCAGGGACCCCATCGATTTGTTGCTCTCCTGCCTCAGTCAGACAAAATATTCCAATACCATAATGAGTACCGCGTGCTAAGTTCCTTCGTAAGGAAACTTCCTGTCACATTTCACCAACTACTTGTCAGGGTCCATGCGAGCAGAAAACTTTGATGACCCTGGCAGTTTATACAGTGAATCGAATCTTTTTAGAAGGTTTTTACCACGGTTGATCAGACCCGCAGGAAATACACCTTCCAAGCTTTAACTATTTTCCACCTGACACATTACAAATGCTCAGAACGACATTTTCACAACGAAATACTAGAAATTGATATATTATATCGATTCCAGCCACATTGGTCTTCGCCATTTTGATTCTCCCAGTAACCCTTGCGCCGCCAACTGGTTTCCATGCTTCAAAGAGACGAAACATCGGCCTGTGCCACGAAAATTAGAGTTCTTCTGCTAAGTGTTCCCGAATGTAGATCTATTTCAAATCACCTGATAATAAATTACTGTATTCAAATTTCGGAGAGTATTAGTTTGGCGATTTGTCTTCTTTCTTGTTTTTTGTAAACGTCTGTCGGAGTAATTATACTCGCGTGAGTGCGAGTAGCTCGCGTGAGCTTGCGTACACTTTAGTCACGGGGCCAAACTAACTCACGTGTTCCAAACATTCGCCTGGCGCCCATGTCCACTGAGAGTTGATCACAAAGAATTTTCTGTACCTTAGCTTTCGATAGCAGCGCAGTCCACGTTAAGTGTTTAAGATGATGTGAATATCTGGCTTCATCAAATGCGCGAAAAGAATAGGTAAACATTATGCTGCAAGTTGGTTCTTCCAATTACGAAATTCAAACGGTTACAGCTGGTCGAATGTGGAAGTAAATTGCAAATAATGATTTTTGCTGGAGAAATGGCCCACTTTTGTCACTCTTTTACACTGGGTAAGTAAAGTATTTAAAGTGTACACTCAGTTCGGTTCAATTGACTTTGGATGACCATATTTTTACTGCTCAGTGTAAAAGTGACTAGGAAGACTTGAGCCTTAATTCAGAAATATCTTTCTGTTTTTTTCTTTTCATCTTGATTATCTGGAACACCTCTCACTGTTGTTGTTTATTATATACTGTAGGTCTTTGGAAGATTTGATTCAGTAATATTTTACAAAAATTAATAAGCTTAAATGAAATTATTGCAGTATAGTCATTTCTTATATCTTTCCAAATTTGATATATTTACTGATGATAACACTGAATGTCATCTTTTTTATTAACTTTTTTTACAATGAGGTACAAGAAAAAAAATTAAAACTTAATAGCAATAAAAAGTCATCTGTGACAAAGTATACATCAGATTGTCATTCCTATTTAAGTATTGTCTACATGTAGAAATTATTCCTGCTAACATGGAGGCTAGACAGGTGCAAGGCTATTATAATTTTAGGTTTTTTTGTGTAAGGGAGCCATGGATTTGAGGCATAATACAGTAATTGTCGGGTCTTCAGCTTCTTAAAGGACCCTGGTCAGCTTCTGTTATTTCCGATGCCATCAAAATTATTCATATTGCATGGTGAGGCGAAGTCTTGTTGCTTTACTGTAAGTTGTGTTCCTGAAAGTATGTCTCCTTATCTTTAGTGATTTTCTTTGCTTTGACATGCTCCGAATAAAACATAAAAGCCAAACTCTTGTATGTAAACAAAAGCGAAGGTGTGGCTGACTAGGGCCCTTTCAGGACGGTGCCTACTAAATACAAAGGTTTTTGCGCCAGGTTAGGACCATGCGGAAAAAGTAGATCTTTGCAAGGGTTATTGGAATCTACAAAGAAAAATGGGAGTAGCCACGCATTTTTTCGAGATAATTAGCCTTGAATCTCAGCAAAAATGCTGACATCAGCATTTTTCTAAAAAATGAAGGAAAGGATATTTCTTCACAGATTTCCTTAGAATTCTCCTTTACAAACAGAAAAGCAAACACATTTATAAAGATCTTAAAACTTCATGGTAAATAGTAACATAAAACCATTTTTGGTATGTTTTTAATAACGAAATCGTTGCAAAAGTGCTTTTGGCGTCTCTGACAGCCTTCCTCTGGATCAGCTTAAATACAGTCTAAATACCTTTTGCTCACAACCAGAAACTAATCACGCATTGAATAGGCTGGTCACTTCCATTTCATACCATAAATTGTGGGGGTAACCACGCGTTTTTTAGTTATTGATCTTTTTTGAAAACTTTTACGGTGCCCGTGACATTTTTTCCTGTCACCTCCCCAGTAAGTAAAACATCTGCGTATCTCGCACTTGTTTTGCGCGGGCACTACGCCAACTGCTGGTACATGTTTATAGTTGGATTTCAGTAAATTTTCGACAGAAAACAACTAGTTTTTCAGCTGGAAGACGTTGACAGTTAGTGGTTAGCGATATGCTGCTATTCTGGTGTTCCTGGTTTAAGTAAAGGTTCATAAACTTAATTTGGTCACAGTAGGAGAACTTCGCTTTTATTTTAGTCGTGTACTTGTAGCGTAGTTGATTGCGTCAATGTCAACCCAGCGCACGCATGGCGCTTAAGCTCATTCCCCGGCCAGTATTGCGTTGCGCATCCTTACTGCGCATAATTTATGGCGTCATTAGCGCGCGTTTGTGCACGCCCACATTGAAAACATGGCGGATTTGCCTTGATATTGAGTTCTGTTCGTTGAAAAATGGCTATAGACTCACTAACGAGCTCGGGCATCCCAAATGTTTTTCCAGTCATCTAATCAACTAATCATAAGGTTTGCGCGAGAAAAGACTGATCTGATTTCTATTGTTGAAAATTAAATAAATAAGGAAAATAGCAGCTGCACTGTAGTCTTTTCTATTTTGCAGTTTGATAGCCGTGGCAAGCAATTTGGTTCCAATATTTTAACAAGGATTCAGCTGTCTGTCAAAATCAAACTTAAAAAGTTTATTTGTGTCCGACACAAGTATTGACTGTAGTTTGAGGCATGTTTCCATGAGTCTGGGCTCACAAAGAGTTTGCAATAACTTGGAATGCGTTCTTGTAATAAGCATTAAATAATACTAAAATGGGACATTTTTAATGCCTCACTGCTCCTTAACGAGCATGGGCACCCCCCTTTTTATTTTATAATTAAAGTTTTCATATGATAAATATTCGGTGGACAAAGTTTGAACAAAAATCTATTGGCAGTTTTGTTTCAGGGGACTTACCTTAAACCGTGCCTTGCGTGATGCGCAGAACGTGTGCACACGAACAAAAGTAGGCACCGTCCTTAAGTGGAATCTTAGATGGCTCCAATGCATTGGGAACGAGTGTTTAAAAAAAATTAAAAACACACCTATTGAGGTTACCTCTGCTGCACCCTGCCCCCCCTGTTCCGTAACCAGTACCCATTTGTACATCTGGGTGAGAAGCGGCACTATGAGAGTACGAACACAATGCAATGATCCCCAATAGGGGTCCATTACACCAACCATTGGGCCATCGTGCCTCCTCCTCCATAGGGTCTGAGTGGAGTTTACCCTAACATGACGGTTATAAGTCTCATAACCTTCTAAAGGGGCACTTTGAGTGTGTTGAAACCTTTTTAACATTGCTTAGCCGATAGCAACTTAAGGCGACTGTAGGCGACTTAGGGCGACTTAAGGCGACTTAAGGTCATTCCCGAGTATTGCATTGCGCATCCCTACTGCGCATAATTTCACGCGTGACCAGCGCGCGCGCAGTAAAAAATGGCGGCTTTTTCTTTACGGCTGGACCTCGCCATGGAGGTAAATCGTCATTTTCTCGCAAACGGGTATGGTGACCTATCATTTTTTTCTGTTGTTTTGAATTGAGTAATAAATTTCTCTGTGTAAAGTAAATATGGACCAGTTCTCAGTGTAGAACAAAAGACAATCGTCGGAAACGTGAATTTAACAAGTAATCGTGACTACAATCATGGTGCTATTATAAGGATTTATTGGGTATAAACAAGGTGCTGTTGCTCCTAAACGAACATGGGGACCCCTCATTTTTATCTCAAAATTTAATTTCCTATACTATAACCAATCAATAGGGAAAGTTTGACAAAAATCTCAGTGCAGGTTCTATTTCAGTGGAATGACCTTAAGGCGGCTTTAGGCGACTTTAGGCGACTTAAGGTCCCAGAGTAGGCCTTCATCATGAACGTTGCCTCACTTGGCCCGATCTTGACAAAACGACCATTGATCACATTGAAGTAAGAGCTCGTGAAAGTATCGATTCTTATTAAAATTTTGAACTGTTGCTAAAAGCGATGGGTTGGAAGAAATAAGAACGAATCGTGTTCGAGGATTGACCAGGTGTTCTTTCGTAAAAGAAATTGCGCAGCATTACATATGTCCTCAAAATGACAAACTAGCATTGCAAGTTATGGAGTGAAAAAAAAGAGAAGTATATAAAAATTGTACAGAAGTAGGAAAGTTTTCGAATAGATTCACAACGATCGGTTCACTGAGTTCGCAAAACAACAGGATGAAGCCAGGATATTTTAAGTCAAACACTTAGAATATCTACGTTTTAGTGCGTGCACGATGTCCTATTGTAAGTAGTAACTAAATAGTAAATCAGCATACCATAGCGAATAACAGTAAGTAGGAATGCTATAATCCTTCCTTTCTGACTTAGCCCTTTTGATGTCAGATGACGTACAAGGCCCCCTAAGTTAGTTTGGGCCCCACACGCGTTGTTTTCGATCGAGTTCAGTTTGCATTCTTAAAAATGTCCTGGCGGTGACCAATGACCAATGGGATTTTCTCCTCGACATTGGTTCCTCCCGGACAGATACAGGGTAAAATAGACAGGATAAAATGGAGCGATGAAGTCGTAAAAGAGAGCTTACTACAGTTTTTATGGATTATAACAGCCCAACTTCTAACTCTTTTGAAAATGGTTTATTTAAGTCTTTTACCATTCTATTTGAAACTTGAACAATTAAACGTCAGCAAATGGCAAAATTTAAGACCGAGTACGTAAGGAGAGACTGGGCACTAGTAAGTTAAATCAAGGTTTTCTCAAAATCTACCTGGTAAATTGGCTCTGATTTAACATTCGTGCAAAGTAAAATAAAAATCTGTCAGACAGATTTTGAGCTATTTTTGATTTCACATTTTCTTAGTTTGCGAAAAATCTGTCTTATTCTTTCTCAACTAATGTAACCTGTTCTGTAGCGCTTCCGTTCAGCAAGTTGGAAAACATTGTCGAACTGTTTGATTGCTTTCGTGCCCACCTCTACAATTTTACCCTGATAAAAACGACTTACTTGCTGGAAGCCGTCAACTCATGTAATTCGTCATATATAGCTTCCTCTCTTGTATTATGAAGACGCTATTACTGTCTTTGATTGTTTTCCTTCTTGAACTTTGATAGGTCGAATGTTCTCCCGGTATGTTCCTAATGCAATCATCTCTGTTAGGGATTCCAGAGGATTTATTCACTTGTCAGAAGAGGAAATAGTCAGGAATGAATCGCCAAGGGGGCATAGAATGCTAATTAAGTGGCTTTGTAAACTTGCTGTTTTACCAACTTTTTGTTTAATGTTACTTGCATAAACACACGGTGTATGATGTTTTTCTCCGTCAGCGGCTATACTATATTAAAGCGAGAAGAGACTGGACAAAAGACAAATTTCACAAATAAATTAGCTCGGAGCTTGGTTCGCCACGTTCAATGTATTTCAACTCATGACATATTTTGACCTTCAATTTCCACTGAAGGCAGGAAAAGTTTAAGACTGAATATGGTTTATCTGTCTTAGACCCACTTAACTAAATACGATTAAGATATTATGTAACAGATACAGTATTAGTTTAGTGCTCGAAACAGTTTTACAAAGTGAGAGAGGTGACACGAGCAAATATATATATATATATATATAGAGAGAGAGGGAGATCCTATTGGTTAAGGACAAGAATAAGTCTGCTATATAACGAAAGCACCGATTTTCTTAAAGCAATTTCGTTGCAATATTCGAAAGATCAACTTAGCCGTCGCCATCAGAGACACTTGTCGCGAAAATCATGACAATGCTGTATCTGCTTCTGTCGCTTTTTGCCTCCCAACTCTTACTGGTGACGCCATGTGCGATTAAGAAAGAAGAAGTAGAGAACAGAGAAGAAAATGCGTTCTTGGGAGTGAACAAGACCATATCAGAGTCCCCTGATCCAAAGACAGCAGATGCACCATGGACAAACGTCGACCTTACTGCAGGAAAGGGCCAGCAAGACGTTGATACCTGCCGAAAAGTTAGCGTGTACGTCAGCTTCCACAGGGTTGGTCTTTCTGATGAGATCATCGCACCAGAGGGCTTCAGCGCCTTTCAGTGCAAAGGCAAATGTTCGTCAACACAGCGGAAAAAGTTTCCCAATCGCTCGCCTCTCATGGCTTTGCTAGAGAAAAAGACAGGCCTTAAAATTAATGACGAGGCATGCTGTGTCCCAACCAAACTGGGGCCGATATCAGTTCTCCTTTTTGATAAGAATAACAATATCGTCCTAAAGAAGTTTGATGATATGGTCGTTAAAGAATGTGGATGTGAGTAGAAGTCCCCGCCTTTGATCTATTTGTGGCAGAAGTAAAATCCTAGGATGGACACATTCTCGTGCACGTGCGAACTCAAGGAAAAGAACTCACTCTAAGAGTTTCTTGTAACTTTCAAGTTAATCTTTAAGAAATAGCTTGCAGTGTTCAGAGTTAATAGTATTTGAACGAAAATTTTCCAAGTCTATATTCTTGGATAACGGTCGAAGCGAACGCAAAGTCTTTCCATTATGGCTGTAGTATCAGGATATTTCACATTGTAATAAGGCTTTAAAATAAAAAAAAGGGTTTGCCACTTTTCAAGAGGCTAGAAATTTTCATTTATTGTTTAATAGCAATCAGTTTATGGAAGAAAATAGATTTTTAGCCGGCTAAGGAGATCGACGATCTCTTTTGGAAAAAATTCTCGGAAGAAAGCCTCAATAAATGCTAACGAAATCGAAATCTGGATTGTATATCTTCGCCAGAACGTATTAAGAAGAACGGACGATAGCAAGATGTCATGCCATTCTTAAGGATGTTCGCGCTCATTGTTTGTGCGCATCCTTACTGCCCAGCGAATTCACACGCCACTTCATACATGAGTGCGCGTTCTAAGTAATATTATCAAAGTGGCTGTGAGCCTCTGAACTTGGGAAATAAATTATGAAAGGGTGTCATGAGACATTGCTCATTAAGGAACTACTTATGATGTGACGGCAGTCTAGCTTAAGCCCATAAAGCCTTTTTCCATTCAGGGGTGTGTTCTGATATTTGCAAAATGAAAAAGTTCAATGTTACGAAACCGTTTGTTGCTTAGGCCTACCTACACGTTTTACATTACATGTATCTGTAGAAGTCTTCTTGTGCTGTAGTCAAAAACGGCAAGATCATTTTGTTTGGTCAAAACTGAGGTATAGACTAAGCGAAACACTTGAGCCTGCGGTACGTAAACAAAATAGGAATAACTTATGTACTAGTAGCTCACTGTGATAAGCGCTGGCTCGCCAAGCGAGAAATTGAGAGTTCGATTCCCAGTGGTGACTGTTGATTATTTTCCCTTTCTTCTTCATTGTTTTTTCTTTCTCTGTCAAAAAACCATTTACCGAAAGGTAGCGTTTGTCCTTCCGTTTCTTGTGTTAAAAGAATCGTGTGGAGCCTAAAATCATTCGTTTATATCGATTGCTTTCGAACTCACAATATCACGTAGGTTTGAGAAGGAAAATCACGAAGACTTTCCCTGAATCGAATCACTAATGAAGAACCAGAAGTATTTTCCTTTCAATGACAAAAATTGTTATACCTTCTAGCTCTCGAAAATAACTAACTTGACACGCTGGCTGCAAGCTACTGTAAACGGCCTTAGAAGAAGGGGAGGCGGGGGGGTGGGGGAAACTCCTATATGAAAAGGTCGGGGATGCTCGTCGTCTCGGGTAGAAATCAAGGATTCTGGTCTCACTTAGGCTGTTGATGACGAAACATCACCATTTTTTGCTGTCAAAGTATCCTTTAGGGTGCACTCGAGGAAATAATAATAAAAGAAACGCTCTCATTTAGCTTCTATTTTCAGGCTTGATTTCCGCTGATCTCTCGAGTACGCGAGTCGGGTCTACAAGTGCGCGCGGGATCCTTGCTTGAACAATGGCTAGTGATCGAAACTATTCCGTTTTAAGTGGTGTCTTTTAGGGATCTTATGAAGCTCAAGCAACGTCCACATTAGTCTCCCTTAGGAGTTAAATTCAAATTTTCCTACGAGCATCCCTTGCCTTTTCATATGGGAGTTCCCGCCCCCGCCCCCCCCCCCCCCCCGTTTCCAAATGTCTAACGGGAAGTGAAGGAGTGAAGGAGTGATGGAGTGAAATCGTTCCACCTCTACAACTTGGAAAATAATAAATATTTCCCAAATTAAAAATGAAGAATGATAGGGCAGATGGTCATTGCTATAGCTTTGCCTGGATTTAACGATCTCGGACGTTCGGTGACCCCTATTTTTCTTTCGATGCATCATTTTCTTTACCGATTTCCTACGTTGAGCGAAAAAAAAGAAGAAAATCTATCTACTACAAGTTTGAATTTTTAGCAAAATGCACCATTGAATTCGGCCCCTTTTAGCTCTTCGTTTATCTGTGCGAAGGTTTCAAATGCCTCTTAAAGGGCTAAGTTTTATGAAAAGGCTGGTAACATTTGCAATTATTTACGCAACAAACCCACTTCTACAAAATGTATATGACTAAGATCGTTTGCTTCCGCTGACTCACCTTCGATATTTTTAGCTATAAACCCATGTAGACCATGTTGAATTACATGGGCTAATTTTTCAAAATCAGGGTAGTTTTCCACACGCTTTATCTCTGAAACGAAGTCGGTGACCCCCAATTTTTTCCATATCTGACACAAGTAACTCATTATCTGACTACAGTAAAATTTAAAAAAAAATCTATTGACTGGAAAAGTTACGCGGACGTCCTTAAGTTCAGTGTCGTGTCATCTTAAGGTGGCGCCTTACAGTCGCATGCGCGCTGAGGACGGAAGCTTAAGTAATCTACAGGCGCACAAAGGAAACCGTCAGTGTTTTTCGAATTTTATGACGACACGAAAAGCAAAACTGTCAGTGGATTTTCTTGCGTTTCTTTTGGTAAAATTCGGTAAAATTTGGCAGACTGCTAATAAATATTTTACTTTAGTTGGAGCTCTTGTTTTCGTGACTCTTAACTTGAGCTAGGAACTAAGTCATTTTCACAACTTATACTGTTATATTTAAATAAGATTGATTGCGGTTTTGAATTGTGGAAATTCAACTTTTAATGTTTATGGTTTAGTAAGGTAGAAAATTTTCAAATGCCAAACAGAGTTAAAGTGAATTGAAATAAAAGGTTACAAGGATCGTTTTCACCTGGGACACTGGCGAAGACTGAATGTGATCTATTTTAATTGACGAACTTTTAAAAAATCAAAAATACAAAACGTCTTCTGGGATGTGTTAAGTGTGTCCGCGACGAGAAATCCTGAACGAAACTGGATATATATCAAGCTGGGAAGCTCTCCAGTTTGTTGTTATTAAACGGAAGCAAATCGGTTTTATCTTGAAAATTTGAAACAGTTTGAAGTGGGGAGACCTTTCGGACCGCAGAGGTCACTGCTCATAATGGTGCGTTTCTGAAAATTACAATAATAAGGCCACAAATTTGACAGTGTTCAAGATTACCTTTTAATGGTAAGCCAAGAGATTATCAGGGTAACTTACCTTGATAATCTGTTGGGCAGACTTAATGAAGGTTTTAAAATGATACTCCAAAATAAAATTAATTCTTTTTTAAATTTGGGGGTTTGCTAATACTATGAGGCTGCGATGATATTTGGTGTTAAAATTTTGATTTTGTCGCTATCTACAAATGACAAGCATATTGCTTTCAGTTTCAGTGTCAGTGTGCACGTGCGAAAGACGAACAATCTGGATTTAGATCGCGTCCATTTACAGCTGGAGTCTAAACACCGTAAGTCTGGCGCCACCCACGAGCTGAACTAAGTCAAAATATAGACTCAGTGAACCCCGCTATTAAGAATTCTTGGGGAAAAAATACAGTAGTTCGAAATAGCGGTAGTTCGAAATAGCCCATAGTAAATGACCAATAGGCAAATCCATGGCAAATGGGTTTTGAGTTCCAAATAACGGAGAATTCGAATTAGCCGCGGTCCAGTTGTAACTTGACTAAACTGTTGCAGAAACGGTTTACGGTAATGAGGACAAAATAGTGTCCATCAAAGACAGGCAACATCAAGGGCCTACTCTTCAATTCTCAATATTCGAGATGTCCAGAAAACAGTGACTACAAGATTCCATTCTGGAAGAACGCTGAAAGTCAAAACTCGAGAGTTTTATCTCACGTAGAGTGTAGCACATGCTCGATATATCGGTTTGGAGTATTTCCCGTGAGAAGTTTCAGATAATTTTGGCCAGTATCTATACATCTATCCAGAAATTAACCTTCGAAGCAGACATTCTTTATGCGCGTCACGCTGTACTGAAAAGGTCCGAGAAACCTTTGTCATGGGGACTTTGGCGTCGATTCAAGTCAAGATAAGACTCTAAAAGTTATCAATTGACCCAAAGCTAAGCTGCTTTCCAGCAGTGACAAAAGTGTTCTTTCCTTCCCAACCGAAAGACAAGAAACAAACAAACACACACAAAGAAAAGATTTATGGCTATTAAACGTTTAGAATAGGCAATGGGACGGCCGTTAGCTTTTATCAAAACACCCCTTCAATGTAACCTTTCCTTTCAATATTACCTTCACTGTCGTTTAAAGTATTATTTTATTTTACTTTGTTTCATTTTCACTCTGTTGAAGAAAGGATTTACGTTATTTATCCGAGTACAGTTGGCGTTGTTATGATTACAGAGTCGCGGTGCTGGCATAAGTCAACAGCATGTTGTGGTAATCGTCACGAGAAAATTGTAAAGCACTCAAAGAAGAAACTTTACAGCTGGTTTTAAGGTGGCTTACTACAGTTTTGATGGATTACAACAGCCCAATTTCTAACTTTTTTCAAAACTGTTCCAAGATATTTTTCCTTTCTCTATTTACTGTTTGCTGAAGTCTTTTACCATTCTATGTGAAACTTGAACAATTAAACGTCAACAAAGGGCCAAAATGAACGACCGAGTACTTAAGAAGGGACTGGGCATTAGTAGGTTAAATCACGTTTTTCTCAAAATCTCCTCGAATGACCCCACCTCAGAATTTCAGGAATAAGAAATTGGCTCTGATTTAACACTCATGCAAAGTAAAATAAAAATCTCTAAGACAGATTTTCCGCAAACTAAGAAAATGTGAGATCAAAAATAGCTCAAAATCTCTTTTACAGATTTTGTTTAAAATCTTGGCTCTAAACGCGATTCACCCCCACAAATAAAATATGAAAATTTCATCATGGGTTGTACGGTAGTTTTTCGAGCAATTCTCGATCAAAGACTAGCTTTTACAACGTTGGACGAGAATTGAATTGCGCATGCCCTTTATTTAAGCGCACGCTCTTGTGACGCCACGTATCACGTGCGAGAAAGCAAGAGTAAATTAGAACTCTTTTCCTGGTTGTTTATCGACCTTTTTTGTCATATTTTTTTGGCCCTAGGCTTAAACACATGTTTGGACGGAGTTTGAAACTATTGCTACGTATACTGAAGTGATTAAACGCTTTTCAAGTGCTGAAATGGTTTTCGTTTCTTCTTAGGGTTACGTGTGTCATTTTTGCACGCGCGATTAATACTGACTTCTGGCAGGCAATGGTAGCGCGCGCTACTGAGTCTCAGAAAAACTGCAGTAAGCCACCTTAAAGAAATGGAAATAAATTTAATCCATTATTTATTATTCAGCCTTAAGGTGATTCCTCACATTTGCATTGCGCATCCTTACTGCGCATAATTTATGGCGTCATTAGCGCGCGTTTGTGCACGTGCACATTGAAAACATGGCGGATTTGCCTTGATATTGAGTTCTGTCAGTTGAAAAATGGCTATAGCTCACTAACGAGCTCGGGCATCCCAAATTTTTTTCCAGTCATTTTAATCAACTAATCATTAGCTTTGCGTGAGAAAAGACTGATCTGATTTCTGATTGTTGAAAATTGAATAAATAAGGAAAATAGCAGCTGCACTGTAGTCTTTTCTATTTTGCAGTTTGATAGCCGTGTCAAACAATTTGGTTCCAATATTTTAACAAGGATTCAGCTGTCTGTCAAAATCAAACTTAAAAGTTTATTTGTGTCCGATACAAGTATTGACTGTAGTTTGAGGCATGTTTTCATGAGTCTGGGCTCACAAAGAGTTTGCAATAACTTGGAATGCGTTCTTGTAACAAGCATTAAATAATTCTAAAATGGGACATTTTTAATGCCTCACTGCTCCTTAACGAGCATGGGCACCCCCCTTTTTTATTTTATAATTCAAGTTCTCATATGATAAATATTCAGTGGACAAAGTTTGAACAAAAACCTCTTTCGGCAGTTTTATTTCAGGGGAATTACCTTAAAGTAATTCGCTGTTAGGGTGCGCGCAGTTCGCAGTTATCAAAATATTCGAAAAAAACAATGGTTTACACTTGAACCTCAAACAGAAACCCAAAACATCCACTTGTGTTTCCAAGCCTATCAAGGCGGATGGTACAGCAAGCACGGTACGAAAAAATGTGTGCCTCTGTCAGCAACTGTTGCTTAATACTACATGACCAGATTGTACTCCATTACAGACAATTATTATATAGCTTTGGCTTGTGGCCGATATAAAGCGCGCTCTGATTGGCTAAGAGCGAGATCTGAGCGGTCAATATGCAGCCGTAATGCCCACGGGCCGATTATGGATTAAATTAGGAAGAGCCCGGCTCTGAAAATTCAAGCGCAGAGATTTTTCCTTAGTGAAATTTATATAGAAGTCGTTTTTGACTTACCTGCCGGTAACCTTGGCGGGCATTAGTGAAAAACAATCAAAGTTTGCCGGGCTTAAGTAAAGCTAAAATCGCTAAGTGAAAAACACCATCGGCAGATCTGTCATGCATCCTGAGCAGAACACCACGAAGAAACTCATAAGTTATCATCTTAGAACAACTACCGAAATATTGAACTCCGTCACAGTTCTCATCAAATAGATTTCCTCGCTTAATTTAACACAAGCAAGTGTAAATCAGCTTCCAGGATCATCAGATGTAAACAATCGGGCGGTTTCTGTCGGTAGCAGTGTTTCTGATAACTGCAGGAAGTTTTAGACGTTCGTAAGGCTTGAAAAGTTCATCCATAAATCCCAGAATGAAGAAGGCGAATATATGTTGTTGAAAGCGAATGCGAAGATCGAGTTATTCTGAGCAGTGCATTCTGAAGCATTAGTATTTTCTTTCACCGAAAGACCGTTGGTTTGGACTAATTTGAAGCACTTTCTGTCTTTTCTATGTGCGTTGACGTTTCGCCAGAAAAGTCTGAAAAAGTCCCCCATCAAGTTGTGGCACCACGATACTAAAATACCTTTTTGAGGCTGTGACAATCATTTTTCCCGGAAAGAAATGTGTTTATGACGAATACGTAATACAGTGGTGAAGTTCACTGACTGTGTAGTTTTGCCCTGGATTTGAGACTGATGAATGAATCGGTAAACGCGTGCATCGCCGGATGTAAATTGACGACTTCCGCTTGAACAATTTTCATCTTTTCTTTAATTCATATTGACCTCCTCCGCTATCGCTCGGTCAATACGGCAAGGCCTCATTTTGAGATTTTTCCGTAACGACCTCACTCTCGGTTATTAAGTGGTAAATATCGCTTCTTTAAAAAAATAAAAACTCGGCCTACCATAAAAACAAAATAAAAAGCTCGGCCTACCATATTGACCGCGCTATGGCTCGGTCAATACGGCAAGGCCTCATTTTGAGATTTTTCCGTAACGACCTCACTCTCGGTTATTAAGTGGTTAATATCACTTCTTTAAAAAAATAGAAAATATGGGATTTAGTTGTGGGATCAATCATAGCAAAGCGGCACGTCACCTCGAAGCAGTGCACGTCATTTCAGGTAACGTCTAGAGTAGGATATGCGGCATTGGTTGGCAATTCAAAATAAAGATACTGAATGACGCGATTGTTCACGGTAGGTTTGGATAACAAAAACAAAGGGCAGGTAAATGCTATTGGCTTAGGCGAACAAAAGGTAGATTGGCCGTTTTTATACTAAAGACGCACTATCTGTCTGGACGAACTTGGGCAAACATTTGTAGTTCATCTGATTATGCGTCTTTATTGTAAAAACGGACATGACACGTATTATGTGTCTAGACGAACCATCTCTCTTAGTGCGTCGTTCAAGACGCACTACGAAGAATAGTTCGTCTTGATGCATAATCCGTCTCATACCCGTCTTTACACTAAAGACGCATTACCAGATGCACTACAAACATTTGCCCAAGTTCGTCCAGACAGATAATGCGTGTTTAGTATGAAAGCGGCGAGGACGCATTATCTTTCTGGACGGATAATGCGTCCTCAAGTATAAAAACAGCCATTCTATATCAAGTAACTCCCTGCCACATTTAGACCAGGGCCGGGTCGTTCAAAGCACGATTAAGCTAATCCAGGATTAGCGTAAATTTCTGTTTCAATTTTGTAACTTTTCAGTGACGTTTTCTGTTCAAATTTTTTGTCCCTCAATTTTGGCTTTGACTAATGTCAAACTCCAGGAAACAGGACAGTGAAAACACTTTTATTCAAGAGAAATTAGAACTCTGATTAACTTTTCATCCTGGATTAGCGTTAATCGGCTTTCGAACAACCGGGCCCAGATCATTGGGTGTATTGGAAGGGTCAACTCGACGCCAATACTGGCCAATTTGCTGTAAACATCATGAAGATGAACATGTATGTATTTCTTTTGCTTTTCGCCTCGCAATTTGACTTGGCGAGCCCATTCAAGATCAGAAAAGAACAGACTGACAACGGAGTGAAGACTCTATTCTTGGAAATAACCAAAACTGCATCAGAATCCACTGAATCAAAGACAAATCCCATTTTGACTATGGAAGGACAAAAAGTTCCTATTGAAGCCTCCTCGATGGGACACAATCAAGCAAAATGTACGTGAGAAGACTTCATTTTAGTGATTGTCTTTTTAGGGGGTGAGGGACGATTTCTTTGTGAGACAAGTCGAGAAAACAAGCCTTGTTTTAGCCTCCAACGTACGTGAAATAGGTCAGAAATTGGTGACGATTAACGTCACTTAAGTATGCAGTTGCAGTCATATTTCACATGATTTTAGAAATTTCGCTTCTTGTATTTCATTTAACTGGGTGCACTAGACTTGAAATTGAAACTGTCAGTTAAAGTGATTATTTTTCGTCCTAACTAGCTCTTGAAGACCATAATGAAGCTCAGCTTACGGGATCTTCAACTGACAGAAGAAAGGGCGAAACTCCACAAAAGAAGGCTGACTAAGCAGTTTATGGCTGCCGAAAGGGGGACTTACCCGTCAACACATCAGATCTTAGCTTGTCCGCCACATTCATCGGGCCTGAGAGCTTTAACGCCTACCAGTGCAGAGGCCAGTGGTCTTTAAGACTAGGAATACGTTCACCCCTCACCCATGGCTCAAAGCTGTAGTGAACAAGAAGGGCAACAAAGCCGTTATCGATGGATGCCGTGTCCCAACCAAACTGAAGCCGATATCAGCTCTCAATTTAGATAAGAATAACGATCTCGTCGTAAAGAAGTTTGATGACCTGGTCGTTAAAGAATGTGGATGTGAGTAGAAGTCCCCGCATTTGATTCATTTGTGGCAGAGGTAAAATCCTAAGATGGACACATTAGTTTAAATGACAGACACTATTGCAATGTGAATTCTCGGGCAAACTCAAGGAAAAGAACACACTCTTAGAGAATTTTGTAACTTCGTTTTATTTCAAGTTAATCTTTAAGAAACAGCCTGCGGTGTTCAGAGTTAAAAATATTTTGGCGAAAATTTAAATGATTTTACCAATAACGTTTGCATGAAATGATTAGTACTGAATATGTTTATGTGATATAAAAAACTACCGGACATTCAACGTACATTTGAAAGAGCTTGGTCGATAGGAATGTAAAGTGTTGCCGTTATTGCTGTGTTATCAGAATATTTCCGTTCATATTGTAGTAAGGCTTTTTATTAAAATAGAAGAGGCCTTTGCCACGGGATAACTTTTGTGATAAATTTTCACGCAAGAAACGCTTCTCAAGTGGCTAGAAATTACTACTAAACTTTGCACTGATAGTTAATAACAATCAATTTACACAGGAAAAGAGATTTTTAGTCGGCCAAGGGGACGATCTTCTTTCGAAGAAACTCTTAGAAGAAAGCCTCAGAAAATGTTAACGAAATCAAAATCTGGATTGAATATCTTTGCCAGAACGTATCAAGAAGAACGGGCGATAGCCATGTCATGCCATTCTTAAGTTCAGTGTCGTGTCATCTTAACGTAAGCTTCTCGCGTTTCCTTCGGTAAAATTGGATAAAATTTGGCGGACTGGCAAATAATACAGTCGAAGCCCGTTAATACGGACACCGAAGGGACCATAGCTATTGTCCATATTAACGGGGTGTCCCTATTCAGCGGTTCAGTGCAAATTAAGTCAAAAATACAGTATTGCATCAAAATGTCACTTGATTCTTTCAATAAAGCATTCACCTGAGTTAACTGCAAATGGATCGATCTCGTTCTGCTCCTTGGAAAATGAAACGATGCTCCTATCGGCTGCGAGGAACCCTGCCATGGCAAAGCACTTCTCAATTGTCGATACACTGACTCCTTCCCAGGCTTGCCCAATCATCTCATGGCTTGCAACAAGTCCACTGTTTTGCATAGGTCGGTAGCACATGTACATTCGTCAATTCTGCTTGCTACATTGGTGAGCATGACCTTCATGTATTTAAGCTTAAAAGCCTGTATTTTTTCAAGATCAAGTGGTTGAAGAATTGACGTGCAGTTTGGCGGGAAAGACACTATCTTTATTTGGTCGTATTTTCTTTTCATGTCAGGAGGGTGGCAAAGAGTATTATCAAGGAATAAAGAACTGCTACACTTTGAGCTAGACAATTGTGACATCTTGTCTGGTTGGCGCTGTCCCTTCACAAAAGATAAAGCTCATTAAAGACAAAGTTCACGAAAGAGTGTCCGTATTATATTAGCGAGGTTAACTTCCTATGCGAATTAGTTGATGGGGAAAGAAAAAGTGTCAGTTGTCTGTCCGTATTAACGGGTGTCCGTATTAAGCGGGTTGAATTTTGAAAGAATGTATGGGCTTTCCCCAGGGACAAAGAGAAACGTCCATAATAACGGGGTGTCCGTATTAAGCGGGTGTCCGTAAAGCGGGGTTCGACTGTATTTTACTCAGTCGAAGCTCTCTTTTTATGGCTCTTAACTTGAGCTAGGAACTTGTTTATTTTGACAATGTCAGTTATACTGTTATATTTATATAAGATTGATCCCAGTTTTGAATTGTGATCAACCTCAATGTGTATAGTTTAGCAAGCTAAAAAATTTGCAAATGCCAAACAGAGTTAAAGTAAATTAAGATAAAAGTAACAAGGATCGTTTTCACCTGGGACACTGGCGAAGACTGAAAGTGATCTATTTCAATCGACGAACATGAAAAAAAAGAAAGAGAAAAAGTCTTCTGAGATTTGTTGTGTGTCCGTGACAAGAAATCCCAAAGGAAACTGGACTGATATATCAAGCTGTGAAACTCGCAGAACAACCAGAAGAAAGAAAGTGTGGAAGAAAGAAGAAACGGAAGAAACGGAGGAAACGGAAGAAACGGAAGAAAGTAAGTGAGTGAGTGAGTGAGAACTTTATTAAAGTGTCAAAAACCTTATAGCCTGGAAATAATACACCATACTAATTAGGGGACACTGCTAAAAAACTATACTACTACTAATATTAATACAATAAAAATAAATGAATTGAAGGGCATTATGTGCAGCATAGGATACAGCCCTTACAGCCGGTGTCCATTAAGCGAGTTATATACCTTTTGCGAATGTAGTTTGTAAAAGCCTTCAGTGTCTTGGCTGATCTGTCAGCCATAGACAGTTTGCCCCATAATTTGGGTCCTACATAACACAGAGAGTGCTTCCCATAAGTAACAGTGTTATAACTAGGAGTAGAAAAATCTGATTGTCTCAGGTTGTATGCGGAAATATGCTCGTTAAAAATGTGTCAGATGCTATTAGGACATAGTCTATGTTTAACTTTATACTTAGCTCTTATTAACCGAGCTGGAGGTCTGTATGGGAGAATCTTGACCGAGGTCGTGAGTACAGACCGAACGCAGTGAGGTCTGTACGCGCGAACGAGGTCAAGATTCTCCCATACAGACCGACTTAGCTCGGTTAATAAGATGTTTATTATATGGCAAAGAAGAAAACTTTAATTCGGTTAATGTAACTGGTTTGCTGACATTTTGCTCGCGAACGGTGATGTGCTTAACTTAAACCTGCCAAAATTTGCTCGTCCTCTTTCCTTTTTTTTTTTTCAGTCATCAGGCTTTTTGGCACTTCCATAAATGATTGAGAGGAAAATAAAAGAAAATGGTGAACATTTTTGTATTTTAGTTTGCTACATTTTCAACGCAAAATGAAACCGGTCTAGATGCCGGTTTAGATGGGAAAATCTAGACCGCGGTCAATATCGATTTCAGCCAATCAAATTCGTGAATTCGGTAGTTACCAGTCCTTGTGAGACACAGCCATATAATAAATGAGAATACAGATGTCTTGTAAACGCCTGTTCGCTAGAGTTGGCAACTTGACTCTCTCCAATAGCTGAGTATAGCTCGCATGCTTGTCCTTGTAAACGGCCCTCAAGCCCCTTTCTTGTAGTCGTTCAAGTTTACGTGCATCGCTAGCTGTGCAAAAGTGCCACACTAGGTGACAATAAGTAAGGTAAGGTAGTACAGCTGACTTGTATAACTGAAGTTTGGCCTTAGTAGGGATTAAATTCCTTAGCCGCGTTAGAAAATCGGTTTATTTTGGAAATTAAAATAGTTTGAAGTGGGCAGACCTTTCGAACGACAGAGGTCACTGCTGATAATGGTGTATTTCTGAAAATTACAATAATACGGTCTCATATTTTACAGTGTGCAAGATTACCTTTCAGTGGTAGACTTAACGAAAGTTTTAAAATGATACTCCAAAATGAAATAAAATTTGGAGGTTTTTCTTTTATATGATGCTGCGATGTTTTTTGCTGTTAATTTCTCATAGTTTTGTTTTTGATCGCGTCCATTTACAGCTGGAGCCTCAACACCGTAAAGCTGGCGCCATTCAAGAGCTGAGCCTTGTCAAAATACAGTTGAACCCTGCTATTACGAATTTTTGAGGGAAAAGAAAACTACAGTAGCTCGAAATAGCGGTAGTTCGGAATGGCCCTTAGGAAATGACTAACGGGCAAATCCATGGCTAATGGTTTTCAGTTCCAAATAACGGGGAATTCTAAATAGCCGAGTTCGAATTAACGGGGTGCAATTGTAACTTGACTAAACGGGTTGCAGAAACGGTTTACTGTAACGAGGACAAATTGTCTCCATCAATGAATGGATGAATGAATGAAAGACTTCATTAAACTGTCAATAGTATCTAGCTTAAAAAAAAACTAATTGGGGACACTATTTACACAATACTATGCACCTTAGCTAAAGTTAAAATTATTTTCAATCACAGGCTGCATCAAGGCCTACTCTCCTCTTAAGTTCTTCAATTTTCAATATTCTGGATGTCCAGAAAACAGTGACTATTCCATTTTGGAAGAGCGCCATCAGTAGAAAGTCAAATCTCGAGAGTTTTATCTCGCATGGAGTGTAACACATGCTCGGTATAGTTTGCAATATTTCCCGGCAGACGTTTCATATAATTTTGGCCAGTATCTACATTGGAAATTAACCTTCCAAGCAGACATTCTCTAAGCGCGCCACGCTTTGAAAAGTCCGAGAAACTATCTTTGTCATGGGAACTTTGGCGTCGATTTAAGTCATAAGACTCTGAACGTTTACAATTGACCCAAAGCTGAGCTGTTTTCCAACAGTGGCAATAAGTGTTCTTTCCTTCCCAGCCGAGCGGACAAGAAACAAACAAAGAAAAAAAAAAGAAAAGATTTATGGTTATTAAACGTTTAGGAAGGGCAATGGGACGGGCGTTGGCTTTTTTTTCAAAAACTCCTTCAGTGTAACCTTTCCTTCCAGTATTACCTTCACTGTCGTTTAAAGTTTTATTTTATTTTATTTCATTTTCACTCTGTTAAAGAAAGGATTTCCGTATTTATCCGAATACAGTGGGTTTTAAAGTGATGCTGGTTTTAAAGTAATGCATATAAATTTTAATCCATTACAGCGCTATTACTTAGACGTGAACTAATTCGCTGTTAGCACAGCTGGCAAATATCAAAATATTCGAAAGAAGAAAGAGTTGCTCTTGAACCTCAAGCAGAAACCCAGAACTTCCGCTTGTATTTCCGGGCCTATCAAGGCGGATGGAACAACAAGCACGGACCGCGAAAAAGTGTGCCTTTGTTAGCGAGTATTGTTAAATACTACATGACCAGGTTGTACTCCAGTACGGACAAATATCGCTTCTAAAAAATATCAGAAAAATAGGATTTAGTTGTGGGATCAATTCTGGCAAAGTGGCACGTCACCTTGAAACAGTGTACTAGGTCATTTCAGATAAACTCTAGTGTAGGATATGGATATGTGGCATTGGTTGGTAATTCAAAATAAAGATACTGAGTGACACGATTAATCACGAGAGGTTTGGATACTGTGAGCTGAATTACAAAAACAAAGGGCAGGTAAATACTATTGGCTTAGGCTAACAAAAAGGTACGTACTTTATCAAGTGACTCCCAACTACATTTGAACCAGTTCATTGGATGCATTCGAAGGATCAAATCGACGCCATTTCCAATTTGCCGTGAACACCATGAAGATGCTGTATGTGTTTTTCTTGCTTTTTACCTCGCAATTTGCCTTGGCGAGCTCATTCAAGATTATAAAAGAACAGACCGAGAACGGAATGAAGACTCTGCTGTCGGAAATGAGAAAAACCGCATCAGAATCCACTAAATCAAACATACACCCCTTTTTGACTATGGAAGGTCAAAAAGTTCCTAGTGGAGCCTCCTCTGTAGGACACAATCAAGCAAAATGTAAGCGAGAAAACCTTATTTTAGTGATTGTCTTTTTGGGAAGTAAAGGGCGATATTTTCGTGAGACAAGTCGAGAAAACAAGCTTAGTTTTAGCCCACAATGTCAAATTGGTCAGAAATTAGTGACGATAAACGTCGCTTAAGTATGCACTTTCAGCCACATTTCACATGATTTTAGAAATTTCCCTTCTTGTATTTCATTTAGCTCGGTGTACTAGACTTTGTCAGGACCCACCGATAACTCTTAGTAAAAGTGATCATTTTTCATTCTAACGTAGCTCTTGAAGACCATGCTGCAGTTCAGCTTAGGGGATCCTCAACTAAGAGAACAAAGCGTGAAAGTCCACAAAGTAAGGCCGATCAAGCAGTTAATGGCTGCCGAAAGGAGGACTTGCTCGTCAACACATCAGATCTTGGCTTGTCTGCCAAATTTATTAGACCTGAGAGCTTTAACGCTTACCAGTGCAGAGGAAAGTGCTCCTTAACACAAGGGAACACGTTCACCCTTCACTCACTGCTCGAAGCTTTTGTGAACAAGAAGGGCAACAAAGCCGATGGCGAGGGATGCTGTGTTCCCACCAAACTTCGGTCACTTTCTGTCATTTATTACGCCAAGGAGCATGGAATTTTCGAGCGGCGCACTTTCCAAGATATGATTATTGAAGAATGTGGCTGTTACTAAAACTTTACGCCTCCGATTCCTTTGTGGCAGTACTAAAACCCCAAGATATGATTAAACGATGCAAATCATCAGAGCGAGAAAAAAAAAAAAAAAAATAGCTTGCTTGTAATTTCATTTTATTTCGGGTCGATGGAGCATTCCATGCTAAAGTTCAGTTCGTGAATGGAAATAGGGTAGTGTTTACTGGCATGATATGTTGTTGCTAATTTAAACAGACTGAATGTAACGACGAACTTTAGCGATGTCTTCAGTTATTTCAGTGTAATTCCTACATAATGTCGTCTGGTAGTGCTTGACTTCCAAAATGGAAGTAAAGTAGTGAATGTATTGCTGTAGTCTTAATATAGGCTTATGAATGGATAAAATAAAGATTTGCCACATTATTGCGAGAATTTGCGTGGTAAAAGTAGGGACCATTAAAGCAACGGAGTTACAGAACAAAGGTAGACACAAGTCAGGGGAGGGAGGGATATTTTCTTTCAAGATCGATAACAGTCTCTAAAATGGCATTGTTCTGGCGTATTTTTGTGCCGCATGCAAACATCTGCAGACATCTGAGTTACACTTCTTAAAGCCACTCTTTTCAGTAGAGTCCATTGTTCTATTATACAAAGAGAAAAATATCAGGGAGATGGAAAAACGGTGAGGTGTTTTTCATCGCTAGCAAGAATATTTCTCAATATGCAGTCGTATTTTCCGCAATACTCGCAAGGAAGCCTCAATCGCTTTCTGCAAAATTTTCCCTGCGTTTCGGCCAGGCCAGTCACCTTTCTTGATTTCTCAGCTGGAAAATTATGAAAAGCTTCTTCCTGTTGAAGAAAAAGCACCAAATCACTTTCGCAATAGTGTTTTACACTTTCGTTAGATGTCTGCTTGCATCCTTAAAACAAGGAGCTTTAAGCTACGGAAGAATTAGTTGATAATTGGGAATGAAGCAATTCCAATTGAGCGTCGGCATTTGTTTTTACAAGGATATAACCAGGACTCATCGAAAGCCTTTCATGGGTGGTTTGAATCCTCTCTTCTCTAAAGATTTAATATCACTTGCCATTAACATTACATTGCAAAGATACACTAGGAGGTCTGCAGAGGCGGAACTCTGGGATTTAAATCTGAACTTGGTGCAAGCAATTTCTCCACTTGAAAGGGACCGACGGGAAAGGAGAGACCTTGTCGATTTCTACGCACTACTGGGCGTCAAAAGGACTGATGATGAAATATATTATTGGTCGTATTGTCAGTACAGTACAGTACAGCTTTAGTGGTGAACCATTTTGAAATTTGTGAAAGCGCGAGGAATCACAGAGTTTTCCAAGGGCAATTGTAAAGAACTTTATTTTCACTTTTATTCTTGGTTTACCTGTCTCATTTTACTCATAGCCAATTTAAGCCACCAAAGGGTTGGGAATTAAGAAAGAAGTCTGTTTATTATTTCGGCTTTTCGTTTCAGTTGTGGCCACAGACTTAGTCTCGTACCAGCTCAATGCTCTTTCAGTTCGCAAGTTTCGAGATAGTTCGAAAATCAACAAAATTCTGCATACGTCTAGATGAAGGCGTCCGCGGTAACAAATCAGACTTAGCTGAGGAGCATAAACGACTGTCTTGTCGATCTCAGTGTGTCTTCCAGTATTGGTCAGGCTGTGTTTTAAGGGCGCAGACAGATATAAAGGCGAAAATTTGAATCCATTTTGGTAGTGGTAGTACTGTGATCTTTTTGTGGACTCAGTTTAAGAAAATCTTGCTAAAGGTTTTCCCCTCGTACTTCAGATCTGGTTCACTCGGTGTAGTTGGTATTTAGAAGCAAAACAAGAGATGCAAATGCGTCTATTCACTGAAGGAGCTGAGTTTGAAACAATATAACAGAACCAACTGTTAACATGCAGTTTAAGCTATCAGTGATTTATGATCTTCCATCTGTAAAAGATTGCCGGAATATTTTAGGCATACTGACTTGAGGGAATGGGAAACTGAAGCTGGCAAGTACATGTGGACCACAAAAGATGGATTCGAGACATGGGAGAAACGAGCGGTTTTGAATCTGTTTTAAAACTTACCTAATGAAGCTACAAAGATGTTCTTTTCAAGTGGCGTGATACCGCACGGCCCTTTGTTTCACTCTAACCGGGACAGAACCTGGCCTCAACTGGAGTCACTTTCTGCCTAGGTTCCCACTCTTATTTCAGGATTTGCGGTTGCTCGAAAGCTGTTAGAATTCAGTGCCACTTAGTTCAGCTGTAAATATTCACAACAGCAACAAAATAACCCCCTGAGGTCTACGTATAAAGGAACACAAGGAACTCCGTCATATATTTCTCGTGGTTTACTGGCTGTAATTCTTTTCCAAGTCAGCATGATGAGTTGCCAAGGCAGACAAAGGCGAAACCGTATATCGACTTCGTAAGGGCAAACGTTCGGACACGTCGAGAACTCAGTTAATTGATGATCGACTCAGACAACTTTGCTAAAATTTCAGTACTATTCATCTGTTCGAGATATCTTGTCACACTTAAAGAGCGCTGTTATTTTATCATAATTGAAAGGACTTCATTTTGTGAGCAAGTTATATCATATGGCTCAGAAAAATTTGTTAGTGTATTGCAGAATCCGGGCGAACATTGTGGAAGAAATATTACTCAACAGTGCTACATAAGAAGGAGGAACACAAATTCAGGACCTAACAAAAATTGCTGTTTTTTACGTCTTATCAACAAAGTTCTCAAAGGTTAATTGTCCTAAGAAATTATTCTTTTTACATATTTCACGGCAGAAGTGGTATTTACTACATAGGCGTTTATATTTACACGTACATGTCGATGCTTTTTCGGGTTTAAAGTATTGTGATGGCCTGAAGGTCATCTTATGTCTCAGATGCCATTTCATTTGGTCTTCGAGTTTTCTATATTATGATATTCAACAGATATATCTAACGAATGTCGAGGAGAAAAATAACGATATCGCCGGGCGACGTGTTCATCTAGACCTGGATTCTTCATGGTAAGATGTAGGCTACAACTGTCGACCCACACTGTCAAGCCAAAATTTGATCACTTCTTTATAGCCTGTCATATCAGGTGTTGCTCACAAATGCAGCCAAACAGGCCCTCGAGGCAGATAAGAACCAAACGAATATATGCAGAAAGAAACGAACTTTTTATTGTCTAAAGAGGCAACAAAACGGACTTGGCTTGTCATAAAGAATCTATGCTTTCTTTGGCTTTCTTCAACATATTGCTTGTAAAGAATTCCCAAGACCAATAAGAATATCAATGTCCACATATTCTCCACTCTCGTTAGTTATGCCAGACGCAGGGTAAAACTGTGAGTCAGGAAATGAGGCGATCTTGGTCGCTGAGTAGGAAAACAAAGATGGACTCGCCCTCTGAAACCAATTACTGGTTTTGACGTCTTGAACATTCTAAAGTCTTGTTCAATAGACCAAGGAAGACATCTTGTTATTTCACGAGCTAATGCGCAGTTATTTATTTCACTCTGACAAGGACAGAATTAGGTCTCAACTGCTTCCTTAGTTGTCAGTCTCACCTCAAGATTTGTGGTTGCTCGCAAGGCGTAGGAGGTATTCTCGAATTTAATCTAATTTCAGGGTGAGGTATTTACAACTGCAAAGAAAATATTACTGAGAACTTCGCGGATAAAAATCACACAGATTTTCCCATTGTTCGATTGTTTGTAGGCTGGACAACGCTTCCATCCAAGATTCTAATAAGCATGTTTCGATATAAATGGCCCAGGCAGGCAATGGCAAAACAGCGCTGTGCACGTGCAAATTTTAGCTATTTCTTAAACTCAGTTGACTGATAATTGATAATGTTTCAGCTAGTTTGACAAAAATAGCAAATAGCACACAGTCGTTTGTTTGGTCTTAGTTCCTGTAAAAATAAAACAGAGCATTAATAGTATTTATCTGCTCCAAATATCGTCAAAGAAAACGAAAGTGCCTATTTGAAATGAAATACTCAGGTTGATGCATATATTAAATAAATTACAGTGAGTGGCGTGTATTGGCAGATGTAAATGCTTGCTAATGTTTCGAAAGGAGAAGTAGAAGAAGAAGGACTTGACAGCTACCCGTCCGGGTTACACGTTACATCAACAAACTTGTCACTCTAAAGTTAGAAATATTTACGAAGCTATTCCTTTAAGGTGTTCGATGCCAGGGTGATGTTTAAGTTTATGCGCATTCAGTTTCATAAACTTGTCGATGCATTTGTTGGTTTTGGAGCTGAAGCACTGCTTAATTTGTGATGACCAGAAGGTCAACATATACCTCAAATGTCATCCAATTATTGTTTGATATTCCTATACTATACTAACTAAATAATATCCAACGAGTTACAAAGACAAAAATAACGCCTGATATCGACGGTGAAAGCTTTTAAAGAACTTGGACATTTGATGGCATGCAAGCGCGAATAAAACTGTGAATGGACCACACTATATTAATGTAAAGTCCCATTTGGGCCAGTCGTGTCTTTGCTATAGCCTATAGAGAATTTCGGTGTCGTTCTTAATTGCAAACAAACTAACTTATGATACTGCTGAAACCACAAAAATGCACGAAGAAGGAAACACCAGGAATGTGTCGAGAGGGTTGTCAAATAGACTAAAAATTGAGTTGGTCACTCATACTGAACATGTACGTCAATTCCTTCCAAGTAGTACGTAGAAAATGGCCCTATCAATGATCAGTTCTTAGCGAAACGAGCTTTTCCTTCTTTCCTGCTGCTGTCCACGTTGCTACTTCGACTCAGATGTAAGTCCTTTGCTATATAAAATTTGATTCCAAGGTTTATGTTGACTCCGTTTCATGTAGAACACGGCTGCTTTTAGAACATGTACATGTATATCAGGTTCAATTTGAAAATGAATTTCCGTGAATTGTTTGTTTCACTCTTGCTCCACCAACACGAGCAGCTAATTTTGCGAGAAGTTTGATGGTGATGCCAAAAAAACAAAAAAAATAATAAAAGGGATGACAGACGTGACGAAGTATTGAAGATTTCGAAGCAGATGCATACTCAATGAAGGACTAAAATCTAAGCTAACTATTGCTCAAGGTAAAAACAGGAATATATCTAATAGTTTCGCATACTCATCTGCAAATGCAATGTACGTAAGATGCAACAGAAACACATAATAGTAAGAAGCTTAATCAGCTTTTGAACCTTCGCCAAATCTCTTCTAAAGAAGTAGCTTTGACCAAACTCTTAATATGATTAAATTTGACTTAATTGAAATATTTATCAATTTAAGAAAGAAATTTAGTTTTGTGCTTTAATTGGTTCCTCCTAAGCTTCAGTTTGCGTGAGTCGATAAAAGAGTACTTTTCCAATCCCTACTTTTTTGGTACGAGTTAAAAATACGTCTTTCCACCTTATTAAATAATCTTACCATTTCATAAAAGGTTGCTTGACACCGTTTACAACGCTGCTTGTCTTACAGTAGGTCCTCGTATTCAGACAATTCATGATCAGTTCAAGACTGCAATATTCATGGCTGTGAAATGAATAAGTAAACATCATCAACAAAAAACCTCAATAACCATTCTGGTTAAGCTTCTTGAGAGTAGATTTAGCTGTTTCGACCGCTGTTACGAAATGCCTGGCACCGAGGGCCATTGCAGTATATTTTTGCTCTGGCTTTGATTTGTTGAAAACCTCTCTCAATTGCTTAATTGAAAATCCGAAATTCGTAATCCACCCTTGAGTACTCATTCAAACAGATATGAAAAACGGTAGTTAAAAATGCGTTGGTAGATGTAAAGATTTGTACAACAAAATATCCATTGAGAAAATTTCCACTCTCGTCACAGCTAAATGGCTGATGTTACATCACTGAAAACATATGACTGTATGACTGGAACCGTCGCTAAAAACCGTTTTCGATGATAACGAGCTATGCCCATGGTCACCCATGTCTGCTTCGACAAATTTGAAATATAATGATGATAATAAACAAATACCAATCTATTCCACCACAGAGGACTGCCCAGACTTAACTTATCGTCCCTGGCTGTGTGAGAAGAAGAAAAGCTGTGTGGTTTAGTATTGGCAAGCTTAGATAAAAAGGAAAAAAAGGTGACAAACAACTAATGAACCTTTTTGGCGGCTTGTACGCTGCTTGCTAAAACGGCGTTCTTTACTATGGGGTGGTCCGCGCTCCATGCATTTCTTGTTGCCAGATGTAGATCAGCTTTGAACTCGCGAGAACAATAGCGTCTTGTTTGGTTTGTTTTGGCAGTGACGACTTGAACTGAAAAGTACGCAGACCCGACGTTCCACTTAGAATCCATTTTCATTTCGGCGTGACCTGTATGTGATTCAATTTCAGCGAATGATTTTTACAACAGTATTTCTCTAAGTGTCTTTGCACACTTTCTTAGTTAACTGACGCCATTTTGTATTTCGCGGGACAAAATTAACTCTATCGTCAAAGATTGAGGACTCATTATGTTGTTTTGTTTAACTGCCGGTTACGAAAGGTTTTACCACATAATTGCATGCAGTTCTTGTACTCTTACATAACGGAAACGGCAGAAAGCCAGTGTCGTTTGGGTGGAACACTTTCAACATTTGATACTTTCATAAAAGATATGTGGTTTCAATCTGTCGTCAATTAAAAAGGTACTTTTTATGTTATAGTTATAGTTCACTTTCAACATTTGATACTTTCATAAAAGATATGTGGTTTTCAATCTGTCGTCAATTAAAAAGGTACTTTTCATGTTATAGTTATAGTTCAGTTGTGTTCATGTTATAGTTCAGACATGCTTTTTAGAACTAGTGTTGCAATTTCTTGCACTGTATCTGATCACGCTTCTAAGCTTTCAGAACTGCACATAAAACACAGGTTATCGCGTGATCCGTACGCTGTTTAAGACTCCCGCAATGACTATCTTATTTGTTATGGCGCTGCCAAAGTCGTATTGGCATTATATCAAATTATTCTTAAGACAGTTGTTCTTGTAATGGTTGACTTGAATGTAGGTTGTAACTGAAAAAGTGAAGTATGTGTAGCTAACGATAACAAGAGAGGCTGCATCGTTTGTGCTCCGGCGCTAGTTGGAACGAAGCAGATCGAAAGATTGGTCGGCTGCTTTGCTCCATGGACATTAATTGTGTGTTTTGGCAAATTATGGAAAGATACCGTCTAAACTTTTGGCCTGAACCAGTTTAAAGATGCTTAGAATGAGAATTACCTAGGTTCTCAGTTGGATTGCGTGAAATACATTTCTACACCTGACATTATTTTGACATTCAGTTTCTATTCCAGTCAGAAACAATAATATAGTTAATTTTCCATTCCATATTTCCCTAAATGCGAGCGAGAATATTTCAAATAAGATAAAGGAAAACAGAAACAGAAATAAGTCAGTATTCCAAAACCGTTTACAAAATATAGTAAACTAAACGGATCCTGTTGGTTTACACTGCAAATTCTACATGTTATATCAATTTTTTTGAACCAGTTTATTGGGTGTATTTGAAGGAGCAACTTGACGACATAAAAGAAACACGATGACGATGCCGTACCTAGTTCTCTCCCTTTTCATCTCGCACCGTTTAGTTTCCTGATGAATCCATAAGTGATCGGAAAAGAACGTTTTGAGAAAGGAGAAGGACCTCCTTTCTCAAAAAATGACATAAATTCTGTCAGAATCGACTACTCTTAAGATACACCACCATCCCAACCAAAACAAGAGCACGAGGGAAGAAAACCTCATAAGGATGTTTTCTCACCGGAAAGCTCTGAAGCAAAATGCAAGCTGAACAGTGTAAAAATGATTGCCAGAATATTTCAGGCATACTGACTTGAGGGAATGGGAAACTGAAGCTGGGAAGTACATGTAGACCACAAAAGATGGATTCGCGACCAGGAAGAAACGAGTCGTTCTCAATCTGTTTTAAATCTTACCTTATGAACCTACGAAGATGTTCTTTTCAAGTGGCGTGATACCGCACGGCCCTTTGTTTCACTCTAACCGGGACAGAACCTGGTGTCAACTGAAGAATTTCACTTTCTGCCTAGGTTCCCACTCTTATTTCAGGATTTGCGGTTGCTCGAAAGCTGTTCGAATTCAGTGCCACTTAGCTCAGCGGTAAATATTCACAACAGCAACAAAATAACCCCCTGAGGTCTACGTATAAAGGAACACAAGGAACTCCGTCATATATATCTCGTGGTTTACCGGCTGTAATTCTTTTCCAAGTCAGCATGATGAGTTGCCAAGGCAGACAAAGGCGAAACCATATATCGACTTCGTAAGGGCAAACGTTCGGACACGTCGAGAACTCAGTTAATTGATGATCGAGATAACTTTGCTGTACTATTCATCTGTTTGTGATATATTGTCACACTTTACGACTGCTGCTATTTGGTCTTATTTGAAAGTTATAAGACACGACTCAGAAAAATTTGTTAGTGTATTGCAGAATCCGGGCGAACATTGTAGAAGAACATCACTCAACAGTGCAACATAAGAAGAAGGAAGACAAATTTAGGACCTAACAAAAATTGCTTTTTTTTTTTAAACGTCTTATCAACGAAGTTGTCAAAGGTTAATTGTCCTAAGAAATTATTCTTTTTACATATTTCACGACATAGGTGATATTTACTGCATAGGCGTTCATTTACATGCACATGTCGATGCCTTTTCGGGTTTAAAGCATTGTACACATTGTGATGGCCGAAAGGTCATCTTATGTCTCAGATGCCATTTCATTTGTTCTTCGAGTTTTCTATATTATGACATTCAACACATATATCCAACGAATGTCGAGGAGAAAAATAACGATGTCGCCGGGCGACGTGTTTTTATAGACCTGGATACTTTATGGTAGGATGTAGGCCACAACTGTCGAACCACACTGTCAAGCCAAAATTTGATTACTTCTTTATAGCCTGTCATATCAGGTGTTACTCACAAATGCAGCCAAACAGGCCCTCCAAGCACTGAGATAAAAACCAAACGAATATATGCAGAAAGAAAAAAACTTTTTATTGTCTAAAGAGGCAACAAAACGCACGTGGCTCGTCATAAAGAATCTACGCCTTCTTTAGCTTTCTTCAACATATTGCTTGTAAAGAATTCCCAAGACCAATAAGAATATCAATGGCGACATGTTCTCCAAAGCTCTCATTAGTTATGACAGACGCAGGGTAAAATTGTGAGTCATAAAATGAGGCGATCTTGGTCGCTGAGTAGAAAAACAAAGATGGACTCGCCCTCTGAAACCAATTACTGGTTTTGACGTCTTGAACATTCGAAAGTCTTGTCCATTAGACCCAAGAGGACATCTTTTATTTCACCAGCTAATGCGCAGTTATTTATTTCACTCTGACAAGGACAGAATTAGGTCTCAACTGCTTCCTTGGTTGTCAGTCTCATCTCAAGATTTGTGGTCGCTCACAAGGTGTAGGAGGCATTCTCTAATTTAATCTAATTTCAGGGTGAGGTATTTACAACTGCAAAGAAAGTATTACTGAGAACTCTGCGGAGAAAAATCACAAAGATTTTCCCATTGTTCAGTTGTTTACAGGCTGGACAACGCTTTCAGCCAAGAGTCTAATAAGTATGTTTCGATATAAATGGCCCAGGCAGGCAATGGCAAAACAAGTACTGTGTACGTGCAAATCTCAGCTATGTCTTGAACCCAGTTGACTGATAATTGATAATGTTTCAGCGGTTAGTTTGACAAAAATAGCAAATAGCACACAGTCGTTTGTTTGGTATTAGTTTCCGTAAAATAAAACACAGCATTAAATAGCATTTACCTCCTCCAAATATCGTCAAAGATAACGAAAGTGCCTATTTGAAATGAAATACTCAGGTTGATGCATATATTAAATAAATTATAGTGAGTGGTGTGCTTTGGCAGATGTAAATGCTACCTAATGATGTTTCGAAAGGAGAAGTAGAAGAAGAAGGACTTGACAACAACCCGTCTGGTTGACACGTTACATCAACAAACTTCTCACTCTTAAGTTAGAAATATTTACGACGCTATTCCTTTCAGGTATTCGAGACCAGGGCGATGTTTAAGTTCATGGACATTCATTTTCATGAACTTGTCGATGCATTTGTCGGTTTTGGAGCTGAAAGCACTGCTAAATTTGTGATGGCCAGAAGGTCAACATATGTCTCAAATGTCATCCAATTATTAGTTGATTTTTCTGTATTATACTACCAAAATAATATCCAACGAGTTACAAAGACAAAAATAACGCCTAATGTCGATGGTAAAAACGTAAAGACTTGGACATTTTATGGCATGCAAGTGCGAATAAAACTGTGAGTGGACCACACTATATTAATGTAAAGTTTCATTTGGGCCAGTCGTGTCTTTGAACATACATTATAGTCTATAGAGAATTTCGATGTCGTTCTTGATTGCAAATAAACTAACTTATCATACTACTGAAACCACAGAAATGCATGAAGAAAGAAACACCAGGAATGTGCCGAGAGGGTTGTCAAATAGACTAAAAATTGAGTTGGTCACTCATACTGAACATGTACATGAATTCCTTCCAAATAGTACATGCAAAATGGTCCTATCAATGATCAGTTCTTAGCGAAACGAGCTTTTCCTTCTTTCCTGCTGCTGTCCAGTTTGCTACATCGACTCAGATGTAAGTGCTTTGCTATACAAAATTTGATTCCAATGTTTATGTTGACTCCGCTTCATGTAGAACACGGCTGCTTTTAGAACGTGTACATGTATATCAGGTTCAATTTGAAAATGAATTTCCGTGAGTTGTTTGTTTTACTCTTGCTCCTCCAACACGAGCAGCTAATTTTGCGAGAAGTTTGATGGTGATGCCAAAAAAGCAAAAAAAAAAAAAAAAAAAAAAAATAATAATAATAAAATAATAATAATAATAAAAGGGATGACAGACGTGACGAAGTATTGAAGATTTCGAAGCAGATGCATACTCAATGAAGGACTAAAATCTAAGCTAACTATTGCTCAAGGTAAAAACAGGAATATATCTAACAGTTTCGCATACTCATCTGCAAATGCAATGTACGTAAGATGCAACAGAAACACATAATAGTAAGAAGCTTAATCAGCTTTTGAACCTTCGCCAAATCTCTTCTAAAGAAGTAGCTTTGACCAAACTCTTAATATGATTAAATTTGACTTAATTGAAATATTTATCCATTCAAGAAAGAAATTTAGTTTTGTGCTTTAATTGATTCCTCCTGAGCTTCAGTCTGCGTGAGTCGGTGAAAAAGTTCTTTCCAACCCCTAGCTTTTTTGTAGGACTTAAAAATACGTCTTTCCACTTTATTAAATAATCTTACCATTTCATAAAAGGTTGCTTGACATTGTTTACAACGCCGCTTGCCTTACAGTAGGTCGTCGTATTCAGGCAATTCATGATGAGTTCAAGACTGCAATATTCATGGCTGTGAAATGAATAAGTAAACATCAACAACAGAAAACCTCAATAACCATACTGGTTAAGCTTATTGTGAGTAGTTTTAGCTGTTTCGACCGCTGATACGAAATGCCTGGCACCGAGGGCCATTGCCCTGGCTTTGATTTGTTGAAAACCTTTCTCACTTGCTTAATTGAAAATCCGAAATTCGTGATCCACCCTTGAGTACTCATTCAAACAGATATGAAAAACGGGACTTAAAAATGCGTTGGTAGATGTAAAGATTTGTTCAACAAAATATCCATTGAGAAAATTTCCACTCTCGTCACAGCTAAATGGAATGGCTAATGTTACATCATTGAAAACATATGACTGTATGACTGGAACGCTAAAAACCGTTTTCGATGATAACGAGCTATGCCCACGGTCACCCATGTCTGCTTCGACAAATTTGAAATATAACGATGATAACAAACAAATACCAATCTATTCCACCACAGAGGACTACCCAGACTTAACTTATCGTCCCTGGCTGTGTGAGAAGAAGAAAAGCTGTGTGGTTTAGTATTGGCAAGCCAAGATAAAAAGGAAAAAAAGTTGACAAAACAACTAATGAACCTTTTTGGCGGCTTGTACGCTGCTTGCTAAAACGGCGTTCTTTACTATGGGGTGGTCCGCGCTCCATGCATTTCTTGTTGCCAGATGTAGATCAGCTTTGAACTCGCGAGAACAATAGCGTCTTGTTTGGTTTATTTTGGCAGTGACGACTTAACTGAAAAGTACGCAGACCCGACGTTCCACTTAGAATCCATTTTCATTTCGGCGTGACCTGTATGTGATTCAATTTCAACGATTGATTTTTACAACAGTATTTCTCTAAGTGTCTTTGCACAGTTTCTGAGTTATTTGAAATCATTTTGGATTTCGCGGGACAAAATTAACTCTATCGTCAAAGATTGAGGACTCATTATGTTGTTTTGTTTAACTGCCGGTTACGACAGGTTCTGCCACATAACTGCATGTAGTTCTTGTACTCTTACATAACGGAAACGGCAGAAAGCCAATGTTGTTTGGGTGGAACACTTTCAACATTTGATACTTCCATAAAGATATGTGGTTTTCAATTAAAAAAGATATTTCGTCTTCAATTAAAAAAGGTATTTTTCATGTTATAGTTATGGCTCAGACGTGTTCATGTTATAGCTCAGACATGTTTTTTAGAACTAGTGTTGCAATTTCTTGCACTGTATCTGATAACGCTTCTATGCTACCAGAACTGCATATAAAACACAGATTATCGCGTGATCCGTACGTTGTTTATGACTCCCGCAATGACTATCTTATATGTTATGGCGTTGCCAAAGTCGTATTGGCATTATATCAAATTATTCCTAAGACAGTTGTTCCTGTAATGGTTGACTTGAATGTAGGTTGTAACAGAAAAAGTAAAGTATGTGTAGCTAACGATAACAAGAGCGGCTGCATCGTTTGTGCTCGCTAGTTGGAGCGAAGCAGATCGAAAGATTGGTTGGCTGCATTGCTCCATGGCGATTAATTGTGCGTTTTGGCAAATTATGGAAAGATACCATCTAAACTTTTGGTCTGAACCAGTTTAAAAATGCTTAGAATGAGAATTACCTAGGTGCTTGGTTGGATTGCGTGAAATACATTTCTACACCCGACATTGTTTTGACATTCAGACTCTATTCCAATCGGAAATAATAATGCAGTTTATTTTTCATTCCAAAGTTCCCTAAATGCGAGCGAGAATATTTCAGATAAGATAAAGAAAAACAGAAACAGAAATAGGTCGGTATTCCAAAACCGTTTACGAAATATTGTAAACTAAACGGATCCTATCGGTTTACGTTGCAAAAGCTACATGTTATATCAGTCGGTTTATTGGGGGTATTCGAGGGATCAACTTGACGACGTAAAAGAAACGTGCAATCAGCACCATGACGATGCTGTATTTTGTTCTCTCGCTTTTCGCCACGCACCTTTTCTAGATGAATCCATCGGTGATCGGAAAAGGACATTTTGAGAAAAGAGAGGAACCTCCTTTCTCAAAAGTGGCGAAAATTGTATCAGAAACGACTACTCTTAAGACACCACCATCCCAACCGCAACAAGATCACGAGGGAAGAAAACCTTATGAGGATGTTTCCTCACCGGGAAGCTCTGAAGCAAAATGTAAGCTGAATAGTGTTCTTAAGTTACAGCGATCAGGAATAGAATTGACTTCAATGATTCCAAGTAATTTTAGAAACGAGTACATGTCTTAGAGTGCGTATTTAACGTAATTTCGGAAAAAAATAGTTTCCCACTTTGCTCCGTTACCACGTGTAGAAATTAACAACGATAACCAAAAAAATATTTATTTCATCTAGCTCCCAACGCCAAAGCTGAAGTCCAGAGTAGGGGATCCTCGAGTAGTAGAAGAAACGGCGACATTTCTTTAGAAATTAAAGGTGATGCCAACCGAAAGGTGAACATGGTGATCCACGCAGTATAACTTGGCTCCTCTCCCAAATTCACCAAAGGCGAGAGCCTCAACGCCTACTAGTACAAAGGGAAATGTTCCTTAACACAGGGGAAGAAGCTAACCACACGCTAACAAAAGTCTTGGTGAAGAAAGGGAACAGCATCAAAATCGATGGCGAGGCATGCTGCGTTCCCACCAAACTGCGACCGATGTCTTTCATTCACTACGTTAAAGACCGTGAACCATTCGTGGCGCGCTCTTTTCAGGACACGAAATGCGGATGTTCTAAAATATATTGCGTCTGATCCATTTTTGGCATTATTGAAAACTAGAACACTTTTAGTGTATTTTGAATATCAATTCAAATGATGACTTGAAATGAAAAGTAAGAATTTCAATGAGTGATCTCAATAAAGGGTTTGCCAAATATTGCTAACATGAGGAACCCTTAGTAGTATCTTAGATACTGAAGAAATCGGTTTTAATTCTTGCGCATTTAAATTCATCAGGTGGGTTTTCTACAAGCCTGCTTCACAACATCACCTTTCTGGTCAGTTAAGAAATGTGGAAGGCAGAGTAATGTAAAGGCGAATTAATCAACATGACACGAGCGTGGAACTCAGTTAAATGACTAAGATATGAACTCAGTTAAATGACCTTGCTCTCCATGAGTTCTCGTAGCTCAGTGAATGGAGCGCCCGCCTGGTGTTCGGGAGGTCGTGGGTTCGATTCCTGTCGGGGACTCAGAGTTTTTCTTTGTTCAACGCTCGTGTCATGTTGATTAATTCGCCTTCACATTTTCATTACCGAGCTTAAAATTCACCATCTTTATTAACTTATCAGAGTAATGTAGTTGAAAGAGTAAGTGGTCATAACTCGGTATCGTTTTCGTATCAATGCTTTATTTTCATCGTTATATTTTTTCACCCAACTTTGAATTACCGAAGAAGTTACTTATCTAAAATGAAACGATTGACAGTGAGCGTCCCCACTTTGTTTCACTGATTCGACAGCGCCGGACAGAATCGAGATTCAATTGAAGCATTTCGCATACTTCTCTCAAGAATTGAGATCCCCGGCTGAGATCATGACAAAAGAATTGCAAGTCTAGGAAATGCAAGTATTCCAGGCAGTTGAATTCAAAAGGAGATAACGGAATCGTGATATGACATTTTGACAAATTAAACAGGCTTGTGCGTCGGTTAGGTTTCAAGATAATGTTGTGAACAACTTTCCCTAGATGTACTTTCGATCCTGTGAATTAGACTCGATCTTGCACTGGAAAGGTAGTTTGACTGTTGGTTCGGTAATCTTCCACGCAGCAAACTAGGGAAATGGGTACGGGCAGGAGCCATAATCGGGGACGGAGACCGTAAGTCTCGGGATTCGCGCGCACCTATGATATGGGACAATTTTTCTATTTTTAGAACAAATTGCGCCATCCTGACGTCATATGTCCGCGCGGATTCACGCACATGTCGGGGGTTCTCGCGTGGATGTTGTCACGTTGCGTGATCAAATGGTGAGAGTTGAGAGATTCTCTTGCGTATTTTTCACAGCGATGGTAGGGAATAAGGCAGGGAATACGAACCAGGGCGCTTATATGTAGCTTGATGCTCTGAGCTAACGGAAAAGGTGGGTTTTTCAGGGTTGAAAACAAGACTTCAATCTCGGGCTGGGAATGAATAATATATAAGATCTGCTCACGCCAGTTGTAAGCTTACGCGTATGTTTTTGCGTTTGTTCTGACTTAAGAATATAGCAAGAAAACTCTCTACTCTGGTATCGAGTTAATTTGTGAGTTTCTCAGACAATGGTTCATCATAACAAAAACCTGTTTTGATGGTTTCTTATTGTTTCTGCTTGTTTGGTGGGTTTGCAAAAGTTTTTGAAAGGAAAGTCTGACGCGTGCAATTAGCTCATTTGCATAGTGCAGCTCGTGCACTTTCAAGTGCGAGTCAGTGTTTTCAATTGTCAACAAATCTTGACAAAGATTTCTTTCGTTATCTTTTGTGCTGAGATGCTGTAACAAATTTCACGAACGCAAAAAAGGCTACTAACATCATGTGTGTTTCTTCAACATAAGCATGGTGAAGTTTTACACTGCGAAAATGAAAATAGACAAGGAGTTTTGATAACTCGATCAACAAAATCGAAATCGTTATTCCAAGTTGATTAAAGAAAGCGTCATCGTAACTTTGCTGTTTATTTCTGCTTTATTCACATATTTTCAGCTTAGCTTTTAATATGTTCTCAAACATTTATCAATCTTAAACATATTTAAAAACTATAGAGTTATTGTTTGAGTTCGATTACGCTTTCACACGAAAGTGCCGCGGAGGTACAATTTGTCATGTTTACTGACTGTACAAAACACGCAGCGGCGGGCGCTCTCGTTCATCGACAACAGAGAATTTACTGGATTTTTACACAAATAAAACTGAGCAGTATCTACGGACGTAAAGTTATTGGGCCTTGATGAAACATCAAGCGTTGCTTCCAATTCAAGCGAAACTCAAACTAGCAATTATTTTGTTTTACTTTTCGGTCACGATAGACTGACAAATTCCTCGCAATCGTGTGGCAAGAAGAGCTAGGAAACTATGAAGTCCTGAAGCTCTGCTATATCTAAATATATCTAGCTAGTTTTTAGCTGTGTAATGGAAAAGCTGTTAATCTTCAACATATGTGAAATTTAAAGTGGAGTAATGTGCAGCTCATGATCATGTAAAAGAAGCATCCGCCGGAACACAACTTGGTCAGCGATATATATAAGGTTACAGCGGAACATACCTAAATTCGACACTGTCTTACGTCACCCAAACTGGAGCAGCTTACGACGAAAATACTTCAGCAAAATTCCAACAGACGTAAACGCGTTGAGTTGTGGGCCAAAAACATGAAAAATTTCGGGAATTTCGGACACTATTTCCCCCGCGCGACATCCGCAAAAATCCTCGCAGCATGTACGGGCGTGTGCTGCACATGATGGCGCAATTTGTTCTAAAAATAGAATTATTGTCCCATATCATGGGGACAACCCCAATACTAGAAATGGCGCGCGCTTACGGTCTCCGTCCCCGATTATGGCCCCTGTTACGGGTACACGTTTTCGTTCCAAGTGCAATATTACTCAGAATGATTCTTGATCTCAGGTTGACGAGAACGAAAAAGTCGACAAAAATGACTAAAAGCTATTGAGTAGTATATTCATATTGTAGTGCTTTTGTTTCAGTATTCGCATAAGAGTTTTTATTTTACGTTTTGAACTTGACCAGTCGCTCTAACAAATAGAAACGTTTACCGCGGCGTTATGCTTACTCAGTGTCAAAATAGCGATAACACCAATATCGAAAAAACAGGAGCAAAACCAATCGTTAACAAACATGACTTTTGTGTCATGTCTGCTTGATAATAGAAAGCAAAAACTATGCTAGCTTCTCTAGATTCTGCGTAGGCATCGATTGATGGAGCTCTGGATCGTCTTCATAGATGCCTTGGCTGACCGTCACGTTTCTTCTCCATACAACAATACCGGCTTAACGTTTGAGTTAAAGAAACGTACCTTAGTGGATGTGCCGATTTATCTGGAGCTCCAGACCAAGAATGCTGTTCATACCTTGCCAATCCCAGGTTTCATATCTGCGTCAGTTCTCCTGTGTTCTTCCACTACGTCTATCTATTGAGAACGCAAAAGTCAGCTGAAAAGTTGAAGTTGATATAAATAGCACTAAAACAATTTTTCTAGGAGAGAATGGTAATTTAAGAAGCGTTACATGTATATTGCGATATTTCCATACCGCAGACGACAAAGTCCATTTTAAACTTGTCCACAGTGTTCCGTAGCGCGGTTTTGGTTTATATGTATTCAGGAGGACCTTTGATTCAGACCTTCTTGCAACCCGAGGGACGAGGAGGGGTGATAATGACTTAGCTTGTAAGCCATTATCACTGCACCCTCTTTATCATCATCGAGTCTTCTTGATGCTTATTCCTTACCATTTCGATCTCTTTAAAGGCTGGTGTGTTGTGGTCCCTAGAACAGAATTTTGACGTCTTGAAGAAACCCACGACTCACTACGCCATCTTTATTTTCGATGTTACCATCAAAAAACAAAACTTTCCCCTACCCCCTAGAATATGCAAAGGACCAAAACACAATAGGTACTAAATAAATCTCTGGGGAGTGGGAAAGACGCATTTTCTTGGTTTTTTTCAGAGGGTCACTTGCCTCACCTACCCTGCAAGGAAGTTCATATACGCCCCTCTACAATAAGTTAATGGTGAAGCCTGTCTAAATTACAAACGTGTATACAAACTGTATACATATGGGTTATTGACCAAGTGTGAGGTCTGAGATGGCTGGATATTGGCCAAGTTCTTTTTTTGCGTGTTTATGGACCGAGACGGAGTCGAGGTCCATAAACTCGTAAAAAAAAGAACGAGGCCAATATCCAGCCATCTTGGCCGAACAAGCTTGGTCAATAAAGGATTTATTATATTGCTTTCGGGGAAATTTTTCTCGCGGGACACGGCGGATAGTCCCAAGCGGGCAAGACAGCTCCATCTTGCCCGCTCGGGTAGCCAATCACAGCGCAGGATTTGATTCATCTTGCTCGCTCGCGGAGCTAGCTATATAATAAATGGGAATAATTTGTATCAATAATTTGTATCAAGAGATATCTCTCCACTGATCCCGCCAGCTGGAAGTTTTTTTCTGGGTTTTTGTCTTAAAAAAGTGGGGGGGAAATTCTTGTTTCATTGTAATTTTAACTACACTAAACTACCGATAACTCTTCCAGAATTTCATAAAGAATGCATTGTGACATGGACCCTTTTAAACGAGGACATCTCCTCCTCATCCTCTGAAATAGCAAATCAAGTCATATGGAACAAACAGTTCATTTGCATTGAATCTAAGACAATTTATAACAGTAGGCTGATTGATCTTGGAATCGTAAGAATTGGAAACCTCTACGTCACACGGGGAGAGTTCAAGTCGAACAAGGAACCATGATATTCAGCTCTCTCAGCAGTTGCCTATTTTCTACCTGTCAGTCTCTTTAATGCTTTTTCAGAAGAATGGCGCAAAATATTAAAAACAAATAAAAACTCTATCTCCTCAAAAACTCATGATCGAATCCAAACTGATTTCAAGTTACGTATTGAAGGGAAAAAAGTCAATTTCCAAAATCTTAAATCGAAGTCATTATATGACAGTTTTGTTTCTAAGATATCCAGTATACTAACAGCGCAAAAGAAATATATATAAGGAAGCTTTCAGCTCGCACTCATCCCAGTTAGACTGGGAAAAGATATATCTACTGCCCTTCAAAATAACACTGGATACTAAATTAAGAAAATTTCAATATAAAATATTAAACCGGATCTTGTACACAAACAAGATGCTGCTTAAGTTTAAAAAAGTAGATTCTCCCTTATGCGATTTTTGTGAAAAGGAGTTGGAGACCATGGAACATCTATTTTTCCATTGTACAAAAGTGTGCATGTTTTGGGATGATTTAAAGGTTGTACTTAATTCTTTAAATATAACTATTAAGTTTGATATCAAGGATGTTCTCTTTGGGATTTTAAATACAGATAATATAAGCATTCTAATCAACTACATTCTTCTTGAAAGTAAATATTTTATTTATCGCTGTAAGTTAGATAAGGGCACTTTGTGTATTAGACTGTTAGTCGATAAATTTAAAAAAACGTTTCAAACCTAACGTTTTATCGCGAAAAAAAACCCAGCAAAATCCATTTCCATGATAAAAAATGGAAACCTTTTCTCCCATTAAATCAACCGTAGCTGTTATCCAAACTTCGTTTTCTAAGATTCACTTAATTACTCTTTATTTTAAGTTCGAGTTGAATAAGTTATGTAATCCTTGTAGTGTAGTGCAGTGTAGTTTTTTTTCTTTGTAGTTTGTAATTAAGGTAATTGTTGTAAATTTTCTAATTATGTTTGTACGTATCGATCTGTGTGTTCTTGTACTATACCTGTAAAAGAAAATAAATAAATAGAATAAAAAAAGAAATACTGGGACTCAGTCAGCCTCATTGCACAACGATTTTGTAATCGAAATTTCACTGCATGTACCTAAGTACACGTACCTAAGTTCGATAGATACTTAATTACTGGCTGCTAGTAAAAGTACAATCACACTACTATATTAGGAGTGTATTAGACTCTTAGTATTCACTGTAAGCAATAGCCAGCAGTCGCAAGGACTATCGGCATTTTAGCAGTTTTACCGATTCGTTGTGAAAAGTTAACAACAAAAGTTTTATTATAAAACAATGAAAGGTTAAACAGATGTCTGTTAGGGTCTTTTAGTATGTCGTCATATTGTATCCGGCTGACGAAAATATTGACATCTGAAGGCTACGTCTTCGATCAGGAACTAGCATTTCGTTTACTTGGAGTATCTTTCCAATATTCTAACCTCAATAGCCATCCGTCCTATGGACTTCACACTAAAAAGTAAAATTGACTTGACGTCATAAAAATAATTGTCTAGATTGTTAAAATCTTTCACAGCACGGTAAGTTAGTTTCTGTGTATCACACTGGCATGGCTTTTGGGGCAGACAAATGGATTTTCGCAGACTGGCGAGTGTTATAGCTGTACATTGTTCTGATGTTTCATGTTTAAAAGGTGGCTCTTAACCCGACGTACATAATTTTTGCAAACTTGCAAACTGCTGATTAAAAATTGATAATATAAAAAAAATTCACCGTGTCGTTTTTGAATTATAACCCCCTAAGGCTGTAATTAAGGGTGTCTTTAGCAGGTCATACTGTTGCTATGGTAACCTATTGTGTCATGAAAATGATCACAACGTGTTCACCAATGATTGGACAGTTTTTTGATACCATTATTGTAGCATCAAGTGATAAAATCTAAGTGCTGGAAACTGTTTTGAGCTACCTTAAATTGAAGATAAATAATTAATTAATGTTTGAGAAACATTATAAAAATGACAGAGGCCAAAGCTGAAGTTGTTAAAAAAGGTTCTTTGCATCGTTCTGCCAAAAAACCCCACCCATTTCAAATGTATTTCCCACTTTTGAGGGTGTTCTTTAAGCTTTGTAATACGCGTTTGCGCTTTTATTGTTATGACTCAGAGGATCGAGTTAGGCGAAGGTTTCAGTGGAGGACTATTTGCATCGAAGAGTTCAATCAGTTTTACTCATTTTATTGCGTTTTTCGTGGGGCGGTGAAGAAGCTTTGATGATGACTTTGATGGCTTACTCGTTAAATGGACGCTTATCTTAGAAAATCGGTGTCTGTGTAAAGAGGATTCCACAGAGATTTGGCGTGCGTGCAAACATCTGACGATATCTATAGTTTCAGATTCTCGCCTTTCTTAATTACATAAACATTTTGACCTCAGATTTATTTATTTTGCACAACATTATTGCATAACATAGATCAGGAGAATCCCGACCTGTTTGGAAAACAGCCAAACTCGCCACACTCAAGCTTGTCACCCGGGAGGCTTTAACCCAGGGGTACTCTGCAGACATTTTGGGGAGAGCGTGTGTAGCGTTGCACTTTCGTCCTGCGTGGCAGACATGTCTAACACCTTTTGACCAATTGTATGTGTTGTTGTTTCTTCCAATGAAAATGCGTTGTGATCATGTCCTCTGAGATTATTTTACTAGGGGACGGGACAGTGTTTGCCATTTGAAAGCTCGAAACCTATCGATTGTGACTTTTATCGTGAGGGTGTTTTGCCGGATCTTTCTGCATGTTCCGAAACACATTTACAGCTGCCTTTGAAGCCTAATATTGTTGGTAAGAAGCTTTGTGAAGTGTAGTGTATTGTATTATGTTGTTTGTAGAAATGGAGTGAGCAATTTATATGGCTCAAGTCTACGAAGCCATTTCGATATGTTCATCAGCAATCTAAGTTTTGTTGATCGTGTTGCTTTCAAGCGGCACGAACTAAGCTGGCACTAGTTTGTATAGTCCACACTGTTGTGTTCTGAATTTTGCAATTAAGATCTGCCTCCGTCACGGGCATAAAGAAACGCTGTCGTGCAGACAGAGCAAATTTTCAGTCAGCTTATTACCACATTGTATCGCCAAATGCCACCAAATATACAGCTTAGTTGGATAAAAATGCTATAGAGCAAAGCAAAAACAGTAGTTTCGAAATAATGTGCAGGATTGCAAGGATTGAAATTGGTTACAGTTCAAGAAATTTGAGTTTAGTTCAGGATGTCAAGAAATCGAGTTTACCATTCTTGTGACAGTTTGAACTTTCGAGCCTTTATTTTGTCTGGTATTTCTTTGCTTCTATCAGTATTGGGAATGATTTCTACCGATGTTAAAGTAAGCTTAAAGTAATCTCCTGGGCACAATCATGAAAACAAATGCACAATACATTTCCCGGAATGTTTCCTACCAAGCACAGTCTCTAAAAATAAATTAAAATAGGTCACCATGCTTGCAAAAGAGATATGATGTACCAGTCTTACCCTATTTTGCCAGGTCTTTTAAATAGTACTATTCATTTATTTTATCACTCCGCATTACATTTTGCGGTGGCTGGAAGGTACAGTTTTTTGATGAACTTTGATAGGCACACATGAATTTTTGAGCATAAGGAACGACATAATAAACAACTTATGCAAAAGAATCAAAATAATCCAAATAACATACAATCCATGAGTAATGATTTTGTTTTTGATGCTATTGAATAAGTGTAAAATTCTGCGCTTGAAGCGTTCACAATATAATGCTAAGGAATCACCAGTTAAGGTCAGGGTTGTTTGTCCTTCTGTTCTTCTTTTCCTCTGTTGTTGACTTGCTACCTTTAAGCTGTTTGTTACGAAGCAGTGTTTTGTAGACATGCAGTGTGTATAGTCATCATGTGAGGCTGCTTCAAGAAGTGCTTGCCTAGGTTTCCTTTTCTATGCGGCTGGTCCAATTAGTACATATTATAGTTCACCACTGAATTTTCTCCGATTCTTATTGGTTTAAATTGATCACGTGATGCAATAGTGTTTATCCGTGGAGAGACACTATCAGCCCATAGTGCCTGTCTGAGGAAAATACCTGGATGGATAGTACTCGTCCGTGTAAATGTTTCTGTAAAGAAGCGGGCTTACAGAAAGTAAACAATTGAAATATATTAAGTGGGTTTTTGTCTGTTTTCTTTTTCAAATTTTACATTTGGCTTCAACGACCTTCCATGGCTTTCATCGAAAAAAGTTGAAAATAATTCAATATGAATTTTGAACTGGTGCGTGGAAGAAAATTTAGTGGTGAATGATAAAGACAATAGAGTGTTTATGTCTCGGAACTATCGGTTGATAGTTGTCCCTTGGAAATTTGATGTTCTTAAAACTAGCATATTTGCCCTCGAAGCTTTGCTTCTCGGGCAAATATTTGTTTTAAGAACATCAAATTTCCATGAGGGAACTATCAACCGATAGTTCCTTGACAGAAACTCTCTATTGTTTAAACAGGGATACATGCCAATACCTTGTCATGTCTTCATTAGGTGGCATTGCCATTATCTCTTTGTGTCAGCTCTTGTGTGAGGAACATTGCCATTCTTGTTATCTTCTGGAGAATTTATTCATGTTTTTGGATACTTGGTTTTTTTTTTGTTCTTTTAATGTAAAAACAATTAAAGAAGGAGAAAATGGTTTGTTTATCTACTTGTATTTTTATTCTCAAGGATGTCTTTTATCTCTTGGTAAATATATATGGGTTATTGACCAAGTGTGTCAGGTCAAGATGGCTGGATATTGGCCAAGTTCATTTTTTGCGAGTTTATGGACCGAGACGGAGTTGAGGTCCATAAACTCGCAAAAAAAGAACGAGGCCAATATCCAGCCATCTTGAATGAACAAGCTTGGTCAATAAAGGATTTATTATATGGCTTTTGGGGAAATTTTTCTTGTGGGACACGGCGGGTAGTCCTGAGCGGGCAAGATAGCTCCATCTTGCCCGCTCGGGTAGCCAATCACAGTGCAGGATTTGATTCATCTTGCCTGCTCGCGGAGTTAGCCATATAATAAGATGTAGTTCTCACCAGCTAAACTTTGCCACTAGAGATTCAGTCTGTTCTGTTTTGGTTTCATTGTCAGTTGAAATAGACTTTAAAAACCTAGGTCTTGATAAGATAGTCATACTCTTGCAGTTGTTTCTGATTGAATTTTGTTTTCTTTTAAATTTCCCTTTACTGAGGAACAGCTTTTAATTTACAAGACTGTACATGTATGTTATTTTAAAACAGTCAGTGTAACTTAAAATATGATTACATTTGTGTGATTTTGTGTTTAACAATAATGCTTTGAATTTCTGTTTTTGCAGTAATGGATGATCATCATGGGTTGGATGACAGAAAACATGCACAAACCGAAGAAAGTCGTAGTAGAGAAGGAACTAGGGATGGTGAGCATGAGCCCTTACCATGATATGTATCAGTTGCCATGCATTGATAACTTTTTTAGAGTTGTGTCTTGCCAAAATAATTCATTTTTTTGTTACCGGTATGTAATTGGGTCTTAACTGTAATGGCAGCACTTTCTCAAGAATTTTAGGGCTTATGTCCTCATATTAAAAATTATTATACTTCAATATCTGGTTAGCTTATGAGTTTTTTCTTGTACACTAAGTACTCCAGCAATACTAAGAAGAACATTGCAAACCAAATGTGTTAGAGGAAGCCAACTATTATGTATTAGAGAAAGCCAACTATTATGTGTTAGAGAAGGCCAACTATTTTTCAAAACACATCTTCTTCGCACCTGGATGAATTAGCCAGTTTCTAGTTTTTAATTCCTTTTCATCCCTGCTATGAAGGCTTAAAATTTAGCACAGGGAGTGTTTAGTAGATGGAGTTTCAAAAATCTTAAGGAAGAAGTGATTGTACAGTACCACTTTAATGCACAGCTAACCTTATTATTCTTGTGTATCCATTAAACTAGTCAACAACCCATTGTCCCCACTAGAACAAAATAATTTTGTTTTTAAAATTGATATAAAATAAAAGTCTCAACTTACTGGTAGTTTGGGAGGTTCTGTGGTATATTATAGGTTAAGGTGCAGATGTATGGCAGTGATACAAGCAATTTTTGCTGCATGTTACACAGAAGATATTTGCATATCATATGTAGTTACTCAAGCATTTGTCGCAGTGCACATATTTTTTCTATTCTTTGTTGTGACTCTTATTTAAAACCCCAAAAGCTGTGAACAAGACAACTTGTAGGAAGTTGAGCTTTCTGTGTTAGCAAATGACAACCTTAACTTAAATGACAAAACTGGTAAACCATACATGTACAATTGCCCCTACTGTATTCTACATGTATACTTACAGCCTGCAAAGCACTCACTTTCTTTCCTGCAATGGTTTGGGGCACAACAAACATAAGTGAATTAAGAGAGGTTGAGGAGTCGAGGAGGCAGAGTAAAGAAAACTTTTGGATGCTGCAAAGCTCTTAGAATGAGCTTGACAGCTATTAATGCAGTGTTTGACACTAACTTTCTTGCTAATTTGCCCTTTGGGCAACTAGTTCTGTTTTTGTTGGTTCCCCGTGTGTCTTTTTAGTTGCCTACCTGGTAGACTTTTGTTGCCCATTAGCACTCACGAGAAAATTTCAACTTGCAGAAATGCTCAACTTTTTTATAAACTTGCCTTCTTGTTTTGGGGTTGCAACAGTGATTGATTGGGTGATTAATCAGTCATAGAGTACAACCCTCACAAGATTTTAAATATCCACGAACTGTGCCCACACATTTTGATGAGACTCCACTTTTCTAACAAATAGACCCAGTGAAGCACTTTTACTGGTCAAATACAATGAACCAACTGTCATGAATGAAAACATAATTCATGCCCAGAAGCACATCATTATCATTAATATTATTGTTATTATTTTTGTTGTCATCGTTGTTGTTTTTATTGCTATTTTTATTTATTATTATTTTTATTATTAATAATTGTCTTTTTAACTATATATTAAGGAATGGCAAAAAGATGACTCAGCCTGTACCTGTAGTACCTATTTTGTATTTGTAATCATAGACTAATAAAACTGCTTCTCTTCCTCACCAGAGATCAGTCGGGGAGTAGCTTACAATCCTGACAACAGTGCCCCATTTCTTTTTGAGTCACAACAGTAAAACTTATAGCCAAAATATTGCCGTACCGTACAATTTGTGTGGAAAGACTTTGACCCAAAAGTTATTTCCAAATACTGTTGCAAAATGCATCTTTGAAAATTCAATGAGGTTATCAAGCATTTTATAGTATTTTAAGAACTAGGGATTAATGCTTTTTATGGTTTGCACGATCACTAATCGACTAGCCACTTTTATTTAGCAAGCTTTGGGGCAAGCTTCTCACAAAATTTGGGTTCATGGCTTGGTTTCGAAATGAGAGTCAATTGTAGAAACTTTCAGTGAATGTTAGAGTTGAGTTTACATGTCTTTGACTTTTAAGTTAATACTTCTGAACTTCTGCTCAAATGATTTCCCCAAAACTTGGGCATGGTTTGTATTAAGTCAAAATAAGCTGGTTCCAGAAATTGAGTAAAAGTATGCCAGCAAAATTTTTTTTACTGGTAGTGTTGTTGTCCAAAAAATGGGGTCCAGTCAAACACCAGTAAGAATAAAAATATTTTCCCTAGTAAATGGAATTAAGTAACATTATCACCGAGTGAAAGACAAAATATTTCCCAAAATTTCTTAGCCAACACTTCAAAGCCCCAAAATTTATGTTGCAAACTTTGACATGGGGTAGTGTGCCCACAATAACTGCAGAACCACCTTAAGTAATGATGAAATGGAATCAATAGAATAACCATGATAAGAATGGTGTTATCCTTTTGATACAATATTAATAACAAACAGTGGGGCTTGACTTTTCAAAATTACGGAAAAACTCAAATTGCATCTAGGGCCACCAGATCACAGTTTTCAAGCAACATACATTTAAATAGAAAGGAATTGTGAGCCAAATTAACTTTAACTAAAAATAACAGACACTTTTTAAAAATAAAGTGGTTTGCTATTAAACAGTTAAAAGACAGTTCCTTTATATTGCTATATGTACAAACATAAAAAATGAAAAGGGTTTGTCAAACACAACTTGATACACCACCACCACCCACATAAATTATGATACTCTCCCATGTAGATGTGGAAGGAAAACACCTTGTTTTCACTCTAAGAGGAACTGGAGTTTGCAAGCCCTGACAGCAAGCCCTGACAGTTGTTCAGATTGGTTTCTTTGGAGTTAATGACAATAAATTGATTAACACCAAATTAATTAAGAGAGCACTCGACAACCAAATTGATGACATTTTGTTGGGTTCTTCATTAGGCCGTTGTTGTTGTTGTTTTTTATCATGACAGAACTCAAAAATGATATTGTTCGTAAAATGCTTGACAGTGGCCTTACAATGAGTAGTTTTATGGACGTTATTTTGAAGATATGCTGTTGATGGACAAACCAAATAAATCTGACATGTTTTACAGTCAACAAATTTGAAGATGGCTTGATCCATTTCCTGGACATTTCTCTCAAAAGAACATCCATTGACATTTATAGGAATCACACAAACACTGGACAGAATGTCTTGTTTTCTAGTCAAGTACGTTGACTTGCCAAAATTACTTGGGTTAGGCCTTGTTGCACCAGGCTTCTCGTATATGTGAAATAGACTCTCTTATTCAGAAACAAAGAACAATGATTAAAACGTTCTGTTAGGGAATGGCTTTCCTAAATCTGTGGCTTCTAATCTTGTGAGGTGTTTCAGACACAGTAGCTCGGAACCTAGAACATCTTATCCCAATAACAACAAGACTATGAGTTTTAAGGATTTTAAATTCTAATGTGGGGTTTAGGACTGGCACTAGTTTTGCTAGGCTAATGATGTAATTTTGAAAGCAGATGGGAGCTCCTCTGGGGGCCTGTCCAGGAATCCCCATCAATGTCCCAGACCAAAAATGGCATGTGCTTTTAACTATTACTTCATCTCATGCAGGAAGGAAGTGATGTCTGAACAGTTTTCATTGAAGTGCCTTGAAACCAGAACCAGAGTATTAACAATATTACAAACAACACAACAAAGAAAGTACAGGATGCAAAACAGAGCAGTGATGCAAACCCAAATGCAAGTTAATTTTGAAACCAAATTGAAAATTGCTATGTAGAGTGAGACGGGTAACTGCAATCACAACTGGTGGTTTGCTATTTGCGTGAAAAATTAGCAGACATTAAGTTGAAGGAAGTGAGTTTATAGAGAAGTCCATTTGCATCATATTAATCAAAAACTGGTTTTCTTAGTTAGGTGTAGAAATACAGTATGTTAATAAGTAGTTTCTTAGAAATCGATTTTGAAATAAAAACTAGCGCTAAAAAGTCACGACGTTTCGACCTCTACGAGGTCATTTTCAAGTGAGTAAATTTTCTACAATAGCATATAGCCATAAATATGTTAAAAACAACTTATAATAGATAAAAATGTGGCGAACGCTAAAATGTGATAAAATATGTGAAAAAGTGTTAAAAATATACAATGGAAAAATAAAATAATCTTAGCAAGAATTGCTCTAAACAAATAATTGGGCGCGAATTGAATCGCACTGTTTGTTTAGCATTGGTTTCAGTTCTTTGATAAAAAAAAAAAACATTTCAAAAATAAGGTAGCCAAATTTGTTCTGACACTTTCTTAAGATTCGAAAACTCTGTGCGATGTCTTCTGGCTCCATATCGTGCTGTTCTCTGAGGTGGTTTCCGATTGCCGATCCTTTGTGTTCTTCAATTCGTTGGTGTAGGTGTCGGCACGTGTAACCGACATAGCCTGCATCACACAGGCCACACTGAAATGAATACACCACGCATTGTTGACTCACAAGAGGCTGCTTGTCTTCCCTGACCTTAATTTCATCCTTGATCTTTCTACTTGTGTAAACTGGGTTAATATCTGCGTTGATCTTCCGACTGAGGTCAGCCAGCTGTTTACGTACTACGTTTGCAGATTTCTGATCCTTGTAGGGCAACACGATTCTGACTGGGGCTTCTCTTTTATCAGCCACTCGAGTATGTGAATCCTCGGACACTTTTGATTCAATAAATCTGCGAATGATTGACTGCACAAGGTCGTCAGGATAGCACAGTCGGGAAAAGATCTCTTTAAGGCGTTCACATTCCTCGTGAAAAAACTTCCACTTTCAAAATACAGTATGAATATTTATAATTTGAATTATAATAATATTACTGTTGTACTTTAGATTGTAATTCCAATGCTCTTTTTAAAAACTGATTTCAGTTTCATTAGGTAGTTTGGTGCTTTGGGCCCAAAACAGCAGCCTGAAAACGGTCCTTGTAAGTTGGCAAGCCCTTGAATAGCCAGGAAGTTTCAAGAAATGGGCCCTGAAGAGGCAAAGGGCCGACTTCAGACACAACTTAAAGCGAGTTTCAATTAGTCCAGCAAATTTATTTCACTTTCCGTAGGAGGAAGGTAAATTCCTAAAGATAAACATGAAGCGAATTACTACAAATAACTAACTGAAGACGGCACAAAACTAAGAGGAAAACACAAACAGACGATAAACTAAATGGCTTACCAAAATGCTGGCAACGGGGTTCAGGGAACCAAGAAGATACAAGTGTACCGGACGATAAACTAGCACTAAACGAACATGAAAGGATAACACAAATATATACGCAACGAAATTTACATACGACGCGAGAAAAAAAGCATGCAGAATGTGAAAAAATACATTAACATACGGAACAAAAAAGGACACAAAGAAAACACGAAATAGCCGTAACAGGCCCCTTCACAGAAAGTTTCAGTTTTCCACAATATTGTTGTGTCTATTGATGAAGTAAATCCATCTCCATATTTTTAATAGCCTGGCCAAACCATACCTGGAGGCATTAGATGATATGATCGATGAGGAGGAGGGGGAGTTAGAAGAAGACAAAGAAGAAGAAGAAGGACGAGGATCAAGAAGAACAAGCGGAAGGGCAAGAAGAACAAGACAATGATGATGAACACCTCTACAGAAAGTTAATAGAGGATGAGTTTAGTGACAGTGATAAAATCAGTATTTATTTCGTAGATTTTTTAAATTTTTATCAGGATTTCTTTAATAGATGTATTAATAAGTAATAATTAAGTAAATAGAGGATGAGTCTGAAATTGTTTTGATTGTTCTACATTTACAACAGCTTATTCAAATTAGCCCAAGCTCAAAGGCTGAAGAAAATATGTCATTACTTTTTTTTTACTAAATGAACCACAAATCACTGTGTTGCCTCTGACTAGTTTGTTGGATCTAGATTTAAGGGACAAAAGAGTGACAGAACTTTTCATCTTTGTACTAAGAACCCAGCCACAGTCGTGCCTGACTAACTGTGTCCACCTTCCTTGGTTTAAATAAGCTAATCAAAATGCATGAATGGTGAAAATATCAAGCATCATGTAACCTGTTGATCAGTCGACAACTCCACCTCTCACATTTCTTTTCATAATTTGGATTTGCCAGATTTGAATGGAAGCCATAGGAAAGTTGTTGAAAACATGTCAAAAAGTGATGAAAAAAAATTAGTTTGGTGGTCTGTGTCAGAAGTGCACCACTGTAAATGCAATGATAAGTATTATATTAGTATGTCCAAAAGGCATTTATCTGTCAAAAATAGAATTTCTCAAACTAATTCTAACTTTGGTTATTTTGTCTTTGTAACGATACAGATCTCAAGATTATAGTGGTTTTACAACACAGGCTAAAAACATGCCCTAAAATATAATTTTCGAAAATGTTTGGATAAAGCAACGGTTTGTATCATACGTGAGCATTGCAGATAATTCAAGCCAATTAATTCAAGGTCACAAGTCAGATTGTTTTGGTTCGCCCGTGTGTAGAAAGATCTATAAGATTCCAGTTGATAGTGATAATGGTAATTATACCTGCTCATGAAAACACCAGTTGTATAAATTCCAGTCTAGCCATAAATAAATAAAAAAAGATTTGTAATCTTCTTTGTCATAACTGAATTATGTTATTGAACTAGTATGAGGTCCGTGTTGGTAAAACATTGGTCGAGTTCTTCGCCTTGCAATGTTACGGCGAGATCTATAGACTTGTTAAAAAAAGAAATACCCATATCAGTATCCGACGTAAGTTTCATTCCATGTTCAATGCTAAATTCCTGAGGGGTGTGCCTACAAACGAGGACTAACAATAGAGCTATAAATCAATGAACATAATAAATCCCTCTAAGATTCTCTAACCGAAACAAGTGATAGGTTGAGGTATCACTGAATTCCTAATTTTCAACCTTCTGCTTTCATTTCATCGTCTCTCCCGGTTAATAACACGCACCCGTTGTAGCTAGTTCCAGCCGATCCCAGGAATGCAAATCTCATTAACAGTCAGTGCTCTCTCCGATAACCATAAGGAGTACTTTTAAGGGTATCAAGTCTTATATCGGAGGTTCGGTGATATTTCTTTCTAAAAACAAAAACTGAAATAGTGTTCAACATAACCTTGCTCAGCACGTTTGCGAAAATCTATTGGTTCCTTTCAGAGGTTTCTTTAAGAGCACTCGGCTAACCTCCAGGTACGATTTCCGTACAGCGCCATACATTAATTATGTATGCAACTATCTCAAACTATCACATTGTACTCAAACAGCAATCGTGAAAAGAACGAGTCAGTCAAAAAATTGCATGCATAATTAATGTAAGGGGTGGTGCGAAAATCTTGCCAACCTCCCTGTCAAAATAAGAGAGCCCCTGTGCCAGTTTTGTCCACATAGTATAATTTCCACTGACAGAATCGCTATGATTACGATGACGACCACAAAGCGCTTTGTGGTGTATTGAATAGGCCACAAAGCGCTTTGTGGTGTTTTGAATAGGCCACAAAGCGCTTTGCGGTGTTTTGAATAGACCACAAAGCGCTTTGTGGTGTGAAAAATTGGAAAAACCAAATTATTTCAGAAAATAGCTGTGAGATATTTGCGAGTCAACGAGCCATCCAGTTTTCAATGTTAAATCCCAAATTAAAACATCACATAGCGCTTTGTGGTGTTTTGAATAGGCCACAAAGCGCTCCGTGGTGTTTTGAGTAGGCCACAAAGCGCTCTGTGGTGTTTTCAATAGGCCACAAAGTGCTCTGTGGTTTTTTGACTACTACTGCTGTTTTGTAAAGCAAAGCGAACTAGGAAAAGTTAGAAAGCACTCCGGCCATAAAAATCTACTCGACAAGAAAATTTCTGTAATAAATGTTCGATGCTACAGGAGACGGCTTACCCAAAAAGGTTCAGTCAGCCTCAACAAACTTATACTGAGAAGAGGGCTTTCGCGAACCGGATTTCGTGTGAGTGACAAGATTGGGAATAGAGAAATATTGCGCAGATTGAGTGGTAGTTTTACAGCACCGAAACTAAAATTGGTGACACTGCTTCTCAGAAAGTTTGTTTTGCCTCTGTAATATCATTAAACGATCTGAATAATTTGAGGATAATCAAAGCGCGGGGTTTAATATTTGCTGGCCGGGAACACGCAGTTCGCAAACCGGAGAGCAACCACTGTTTAAATCTTCGATCGAACTTTCATGTTGAATTTGAAACTGAAAATACACTAAGCGGTCAATTTCCGATAGAAATCTTGTGAGGTAAATGCCATTCTTGCAAATAGTCGCTGCATATTTACGTTCAGAGTCACTCTGGTTCAGAGTAAAGACATACAAAGTCAAATACTGCTTCCGTACGCTACCCCTCCAAAAATCAATTTTGCTCGAAGACCGAACTGCAACGGAGTTTAGTTACCAGTCTTATGCTGCGTGTTATTAGATAGAACCAGGAGCCATAATCAGGGACGGAGACCGTAAGTCTTGGGATCCGCGCGCACCTATGATATGGGACAATTTTTCTATTTTTAGAACAAATTGCGCTATCCTGACGTCATATATCCGCGCGGATCCACGCACATGTCGGGGGCTCTCGCGTGGATGCTGTCACGTTGCGCGAGATTCTCTTGAGTATTTTTCACCGCGATGGCAGGGAATAAGGCAGGGAATAAGGCAGGGAATACGAACCAGGGCGCTTATATGTAGTTTTATGCTCTGAGCTAACGGAAAAGGTGGGTTTTTCAGGGTCGAAAACAAGACTTCAACCTCGCGCTGGGAATGAATAATAAGATCTGCTCGCGCTTGTTGTAAGCTTACGCGTATGTTTTTGCGTTTGTTCTGACTTAAGAATATAGCAAGAAAACTCTCTACTCTGGTATCGAGTTAATTTGTGAGTTTCTCAGACAATGGTTATTCATAACCAAAACCTGTTTTGATGGTTTCTTATTGTTTCTGTTTGTTTGGTGAGTTTGCAAAAGTTTTTGAAAGGAAAGCCTGACGCGTACAATCAGCTCATTTGCATAGTGCAGCTCGTGCACTTTCAAGTCGTAGTCGGTGTTTTCAATTGTCAACAAATCTTGACAAAGATTTGTTTCGTTATCTTTTGTGCTGAGATGCTGCAAAAACTTTTACGAACGCACAAAAGGCTACTAACAACATGTGTGTTTCTTCAACATAAGCATAGTGAAGTTTTACACTGCGAAAATGAAAATAGACAAGGAGTTTTGATAACTCGATCAACAAAATCGAAATCGTTATTCCAAGTTGATTAAAGAAAGCGTCATTGTAACTTTGCTGATTATTTCTGCTTTATTCACATATTTCCAGCTTAGCTTTTAATATGTTCTCAAACATTTATCAATCTTAAACATATTGAAATTGTTTGAGTTCCATGTACGCTTTCACACGAAAGTGCGGCGGAAGTACAATTTGTCATGTTTACTGACTGTACAAAACACGCATCGGCGGGCGCTCTCATTCATCGACAACAGAGAATTTCCTGGATTTTCACACAAATAAAACTGAGTAGTAACTGCGGACGTAAAGTTATTGGGCCTTGATGAAACATCAAGCGTTGCTTACAATTCAAACGAAACTCAAACTAGCAATTATTTTGTTTTACTTTTCGGTCGCGATAGACTGGCAAATTCCTCGCAAGCGTGTGGTAAGAGGAGCTAGGAAACCATGAAGTCCTGAAGCTCTGCTATATCTAAATATATCCGGCTAGTTTTTTTTTGCTGTGTAATGGAAAAGCTGTTAATCTTCAACATATGTGAAATTTAAAGCGGAGTAATGTACAGTTCATGTAAAAGAAGCATCCGTCGGAACACAACTTGGTCCGCGATACATATAAGCTTAAAGCGGAACATACCCAAATTCGACCCGGTCTTACTTCACTCACCGATCAAACTGGAGCAGCTTACGACGAAAATACTTAATTAAGCAAAATTCCAACAGACGTAAACGCGTTGAGTTGTGGGCCAAAAACATGAAAAATTTCGGGAATTTCGGACGCCATTTCCCCCGCGCGACATCCGCAGAAATCCTCGCAGCATGTACGCGCGTGTGCCGCAGGCGATGGGGCAATTTGTTCTAAAAATAGAATTATTGTCCCATATCATGGGGACAACCCCAATACTTGAAATGGCGCGCGCTTACGGTCTCCGTCCCCGATTATGGCTCCTGATAGAACGCATGATATGATTGGCCCCGTATATCACATAACGTCAGAGGACATGTCTGCTACATAGGACATAACTGCAACGGTACAAGCGTGCTGCACTGTTGTTAACACCTTTACCCTATTTCATGTCTCGATAAAATCCATATATCAGCCACCTTAGGTGCTAGCTTTTGTTCGTGGAGTAAACAACGACAACGACAATTCATCAAGTGCAGCGACTCTTTCATGACTAAATGATGTATTTTGCTGTCATGGTGCTTGTTTGGGGATTGATTCCGATTAAAATTAATTTAAGTCAGCAATTCTTCACGATCTCCTTTGAAAATCCTATTTAAATCCTAATCCTATCCCACAGTGTAGACCAAGAAGGCAAAATCTGTGTCTAATTTTCATTACAAAACAACTTACAATCGATGTATTTTATAGCATAAAATCTGATTACGAAAAGGACTGCCTGTTTACTGTATTTCCACGAGAAATCAAACTTTCATCGGCTTTTCCTTTTGTTATCTACTGCAACGCTTTCCATTGCGTTATCCTACAGAACATCCATACATCTGCTTTGATTCCACAAGTGCTTAAGTTTCTGGTAGGCTGAGAAAAAAAAAATCAGTACTTTAGGAACATCGTCGATTGAAAGTTTGTGTCTAGCGAGAAGCTGATCTTTAATAAGAGGACTGCCCAAAGCAATGAACAAACAAAATCTAGAAAATTTCGTATGAGTGCACGCCAAACCGAAGTAAGAGTGTCACACTACAAAAGGGAGTAAATAAGTACATCTAAAAGAAGTTGTGAGTTTTTAAATTTGTTTCAGGAAAGAAATGACTTACAGAAGGTTAAAGGAAAATATCGAAAACCATGAGCAATGAAGGAAAGAATGATGAAGTACACAATGCTATGCTTAACTTGGAGGTTATCTTCCTGCAAAGAGAAAAGCAAGATGTCTGCATATTACGAAACTATAGAGCGATCTAAACCTCATGTCGTGCTTTCTTCGAATTCGACATTGATGCACACTGTGGAGTAAACAAGAAGAGGATATTTTGGATAGAATCGATGTGGGATGAATTTGACAGCAAATTAAACTTGCCATAACGGATGTTGAAACCGGCCAAGGCCAGCTCACCATAAGCTTATAATAATAATAATAAAAATCACTCACTGAATTAAATTTAAACGGTCTTGTGCTCTCTGTAAATTTATTAATAAGCTATCGTAAGCCGTCGCAAGCTTGCGCTTACTTTGTTTTAAAGTGACTAAGATATCAACTGAACATATCAAACGAACGTCTGTAAATAATTTGCTAATGACATAGATTCTACGGACTAAAATGATCCTCAGGGCTTCAATAATTCATCACGTTACATATCGAAGAATAGCTATTTACCAACAGTGCTGAATATAACTTGACATCATACTGTCATGGCCGGCTTATACGAATAATAAAAGCAAATTTTAGCTTGCTTTTATTAGTCGTATAAGCCGGCCAAAAACGGGGTAAGAAGAAGGCCATTTTAGTCCGTAGAATCTATGTGTTTGTTTCTGCACCAACCGGAGCTGGGAAAAGTTTGACTTTCGAGCTAGCTCCGTATGCGTCTGATTGTTTGAATGGAGATCAAGCGAATAGCAACTCCATCGTCTTGGTGGTGGTTCCGCTTATATCCCTGATGAAAGATCAGGGAGGCGACTGTTCTGTTCGACCTGTGTAAAATCAAGTATGAAAAAATATAAAATGACACTGTCATAAATATCAAATCTACCAATGTTTCATCGGTATAATAGACTGCTACAGTGAGCACAAACAAAAGGTATTAAGGGATCTTAAATGAACGCTGTAGCCTCATTGTGATTGAAAAACGTCTGCGCTGTTCTTAAGACTTAGCCCATATTCAATATACTTTTCAGAAAACATCCCATTATTCAAGCTTTATTCCAATTTTCACGCGTGGCATACAAAAATAACATTAAAAAAAACAACAACAACCAACCCTGAAACAAAGAAAAATAACTTTTGTACCTCACTTTGAAGTTTACTCTCTTCGTAATATTTGCAGCTCATATTTTCACGCAAGTTTCAGTCCCATTGTTTATTGGTATAGTTGATATATGAGTAATGCATGGGGTCGCGTTAACGTGGGGAGAGACAATGTAACGCGCAAACGTTTGGTACTCTTTTCAAGTTTATTTACCAAGGTCAAAATAATGGAAAATTTCCAAACACTTCACTGTTATCTTGCCAATTTTCCTAGGAGTTGCGCTGAAAAAATGTCGATTATCGTTATTTTTTAACGTTAAAGTCAAGCTTTACGAGATTTTATCGAACAAATTTAGGTCTAGAATTAGAGGAATTACATGCTTGAACTTGACCTTAAAAAGTAAAATAAATAGGTGTAAATAAACAATAGGCATGTTTGAAATGTTCTATGTTCAAAGAACAGTTGCACAGTTACGAACATACGTCAAATTGCTGTGAATGTTCGTTAAAAACAGAAAAAAATATGTTGAAGGCGAAGTTTTTAGCTTGGCAGCAACCGTTAGTACCGCCACCTGGTAGTCTCTATAGTACAGAGGGAAGTGGACGGCAGAAGCCGTAGGATACGATTCCCCTTCATTGTATGGTGCAAGACAATTCCATTATCCACGTCTACATTACCCATCATCTCATAAAAGGCGAGTCAGGATCGCCTAGAAAAGACCTCCTGAAACGTGTGTCTATTGAGCTTGGAATCACCTGACATCACGTGAGGTATGGCGTGAGTTTTCCCGCCATTTCTGTATTACGTTTTCTGTTTACGCTAGTAAATAAAGACAACAGAAAGATGGAAAAGGGCTAAATTGTTTATTCCAATTACTCCCTGATTTCATTTTGGGTAAATATTGGGACTGCAGTCTAATGGACAACAGTCTGAACAGCGGAGTAGGTGTTGTGGAGCTCTGGAGTCCCGTTGAAACCCTGGCGTTGAAACCTTGGAGCTCCGCTGTTTTGCGTCCGGAGCTCTGGAACCCTGTACTTCCTTGGGACCCAAACACAACGTGTTAGAATTTGGGCGCTTAATGAGATTTCTGCTGGACAGTTAAATGCCTATTATTTGTCAGTTAAGATTTTGTAGATTTTTTAGATCCAAACAGTTTGGCCTACTTGGCCCATTTTGCTTTGTGCGTTCTTTCTAAACTTGTTTTTTGGTGCCCTTCCATATTCCAGTGACTATGACAATATTTTCATCGTCTGAAAGTGTTGCATCCTTTTAATTATATTCGCTGAATCCAATGACTACATAGAGTCAAAATGTTTGTGATAATGGCGCTATTCACGATTAGCAAGGCTGTGGAAGCACCCGCGTGCGTGCGGCTCATTGCTTGTTCTCCGAAACTTCCTCTCGCTCGTGTTTCTATAACTCGACACAAACAAGGAAAATGCTTCAGTTTATATTCCTTAGGACCACTATGAACGAAGCCGAGTATTCTCGTCCCGAAAGAGAAGAACTCTAGAATCGAGCATACCGAAATCAGGTAAAACGAGTTTTTATGGGCAAATCGGTTGTTCAGCATTGGTGGGTTTAAAAGAACAATAAATGTTTGATATGATAGACATATAAACTGTAACAGAAAATGCCCTCAGGGCTCTGGATCTCTTTTTTCCTTGGAACAAAAGGTTGGAGGGCTCTATGGGCAAGACGGATGATTATTATTAGAGCACTTATTGACAAGCTTACCGTGTTTTATCGATGCCCCTTCTAAATAAACTAAGGGTCTCCAAGGCAGACTGGTAAATAATCCGTGAGCATTTTTCAAGTTGTGGCTGTCAAAAGACTGAATAAAAACCGTTCTTTCCAGCACAGGGCTCAAATAAACTTCACGAGTCAAACGTAGGTCGGGCTCGCCAGACTAAGTTTGAAATGAAGAAAGGAGAGTACGTCACTATGTCGGCAATTTTACTTTTAGTTTTAGTTTACAAAAGCTTTTGCAACACAGTAAGTATTTATGGTCACGTAAATAAAGCTAGCTGATGTTGTTATTCAGGGAGCTATTCTCAATTCAATAATCCAACAAATACAAAAAGAAAAATATCTTTTTTTCTCCTTTTGAGCTGCTGCAGGATTTGCAAATAAGTGTGAATCTTAAGTAGTTACTTAAAGAATATTTTTCTGATAGACAACCATGCGCTTTTCAGATATGGCCCGTGTGTTCGAGGAAGGCCAAAGTGCATAGAAACCGAATTTTAACTCCGCTCACGTGATTAAAGCTGAAATGTGTCAATTCATTATGAATGGCGAGTCTTTAAGGTTTGTCATTCATCATGAATTCAGCATATATTGAACTGAGCATTACATTCTCCAAAGAAAAACAATGGATCAATCTACGTGAAAGTGAGATGCGGCAAATCATTACATGGTTTAACCTTACGTGGACTTTTTACGAGAGTTAACTGGAAGTGAATATATTTATTTAAATCTTCATGCTAATGCATTCAATCTTATAGTTTGGGTACGTGACTTTTGGATTGTTAATCAATTGTTGTCGAAAAAACATCGCGGCAAAATGTCCTGAACAAACAACTAGACGTACCGCAGAGCATGATAACCTTACAACTGCCGAGAATTCTTTATCCTTTGCACCAACAGAAAAGTTGCTATTTATGGGAAACGGGTCGTGGGTTTATCCTGTTTTGTCAGAGGCAGATAACTTACATTAAACACAACATAACATGTTCAGCAATAAGAAGCTGATGGCTTTCTCTAGAAAAGCGGACATAACCAGTGTAATTTCAGTATTTTACAGCAAGTTTTTCTTTGTTTCTTTTGTTACCTTGGCTTGTGGGAATAAAACCTTAAAAGACTTTTTATCTCTGACGTGGACTAACTATGCGTGCATTAAACGTCTTTTGAGAAACCGGAAACCCGGGCCCGAAGTTCATTTTCATGCTTTGAAACTCAGATGTTAAATGGAACAACATTTCGGCAGGGGTTAATTGTCAAATTATCATTTACGAAGTAAATAAGAGGAACGCATTAAAGCGGCGGTGAGGTCCGTCGCGGTCGATCAGCTCATTTGACAGTGGTGATCTGTCTGATTCCTTCCATGAAAGTCCCACTCCCCAGAACGACTGTAATGATGACGAATCAATATTCAACGCCATAGAATGGAAGCCTTTCCGGTAGTTTTTTCGTTCGTCGTGATAAAAATTGCGAAATTATTCATTTTCAACATTAATATACACTGTGTGTAAGCTGGGCAACCCAAACTGAATAATTGATAATAATAATAAAAAGAAAAATATTGAGACTTTGTCAGGTGAATGGAGATTTCCCCGATCACATTCACTTGTCAGTTATCGCCTTACCAATGCAAGTGCTTCACCGGAACACATATCATTCCATATCATTCCTTATAATTCATTACGCTATCGACAGTTAACATCAAACAACAACAGGCCCTTTTAGCTCTTAAAAAACGGGTTTTCGGAGACAAGCCGAAGAAAACGTAGGCACAGTGAGGAAAACGAGATTTAAAAGAGGTTTAAAATTATGACGACATGATGACGTCATAATATTGATAGCATGCAACTTCATACCTTACCACCGAACACGCAGAGATGTTTTCATGATTCGGTCCAGTATCAATTGTGTTTTGAAGCAACAGTTTTTGGAGGAATTCTGAAAGGTAAGGCAGTTTGTTTTGAACAATATCAGCGCATTATCTTACATGCAATTTATTGTCCTTTGTTTGAATTGAGAGCGCGGGTGGCGAAGCTAGTGGTTTTTGTTTGCTATGATAAAGCAGACACAACACGCAAGTCATGTTTTGGTTCCTTGTTCGATGCTGGCGTTATCTCCATTTTGACAATGCCTAACGCCGAGGTTAAACTTAATACTCGTAAGATCGACTGGACACGCTTAAAACTTAAAAAAATGCTTCTGCGAACACCAAAACAACAACAAATACAATGCGAAGGTACTGCGTAATAACATTCATCCGAATGGTAATACAAGAGGTTTCGCCAAATGGGTGATCGAGTGCAGTATAACTGTCATAAGCGTTTAGTCCTCAATTAGGCCGCTGATGTCCCTCAGAAGTAACTGTGTCCTTAAATTACAGGCTGGAAAACATAGAAAAGAGCATGGCTGAGCGTTTAAGTTGTGTATTTGACTCTTTAAAGTAATTAATTGTATCTTGTCTCGAGGTTGTTTGAATCCTGCTTTTTTTATTTTATTGCTTTTTGAGCGTATGCAAATTTCCCGATATTATGTTTGAATGTTACCAGGATGAATAACCAATTTCAGTTGCTTGCAAAATAACTGGCATTGCTACTCCGCAAACTATAATTAAGACGGAAACCTTAGGAGAAATCAATGTTTATGTGAAACTATGTAACCTTTGTTTAGTGTTCTTGAAAAGTATATTTGTTATTTAAAGATTTTAACATCAATTTCACAGTACTTTTGGGCCTCGTTTGAACTTTCGCCAGTTTTGTTTTTTCTTAAAAAGCGTTTAGGTAAAGGTCGGTGCCTTTCTAAATGTTTCGACAATAGCAGAATACATTTCTTCGTACTAGATCTGTTTACACGTACGTAGTTTGGAAAGCACTCAACTTTACTCTTTGATGAATCAATCAATCTTTAATGAAGTTATGAATACCGGTTGATAAAGTTATAAATACCGGTTGAGAATTTACTAACTGTTAAAAAGAAACTTTTTGCCGACTGTGAGTGAGTGATAAAAAGCTAAATCATTTGAATGTGTACACTTGGGTTTAATTTGCTACTTCTTTCATTTAGTTTATAGATATGCATTTACACGAGCTAGATGTGCCATGTCTCATTTTGCCTTTCATTTTTGTAATAAGTGGTAAATCATCTAATGGAGTTTCAAGACAAAAAGCAATTCAACAAAAGCAGTACACCACCGCATTGTTGAGATAAACAGGAAGACAAGCTCAAGTTCTTGGGCCTATAGGTCTATCTGAAGACAATAACAAAACCTACAGCAGACGATGAATGTTTTGAGTACTGGGAAGTGTTGCAGTAGTTGGCATTCAGTGGTCTCAGTGTATTTAATAAAATTCTTGTGTTTCATAGGTTTGGGGGCACAAACTTAACCACCATGACAAGAACTACTAAACAAGGTCTTCAGGCCTCCAGGCCTTGTTTACTATATGTCCCAGTACCAATCCTGGTATCAAGCAAAAGGACCTATTCCGTGCCAACTGGCTACGATCCAAGACAAGTAGTAACAATTTCAACTTTATTGAAGGAAAACATAAGAGGTCTCAGCATTACTAGAAAGGAAAAATATTCAGGATTTACAAAAATCTGCATCGAAAAAAGCTGTATAAGCCTCAACAGAACGACATCACTGAGCTGGGAATAAATTTCACTTTGTGAGGTGTGAGAAGTGGGGAAAGTTAGATATTTTGACATGCGAAGCAAATGCTCAAGTTTATATGAGCTAAACATTCGGGGTCATGATTTCTGCAGTTGTAATTCCAAAGCCTCTCAGTACAGGAATTATTTCGTACGTTGCAAATCATTTCCTTTTCTAGACATGACAGTTCCGAATACATTTACTCTTCTTCCACATAAACTAAAGCTACACTTCGATGTAATCGTACCATAAAATTGAAAGATAGAGCCGAAGAGAAAACAACGAACCAAGAGTTATATCAGAAACAGAAACCTTTATCAAAACCTTTACAGTCTGATACTATGATACGCTTGACACTAAACTATTTATTTAAGTTATAGCCTGGTAGCTCTACAGTTTTCTTCGTAGCTCAGTAAAGAATTTTGGCTCAGTTTTGCCACAAAACTACAAAATAAAGCCCATTTCACCATCAATATCGTTATTTTTCTCTTTAAAATTACATTAAATTTCGCTTCCAAATTATAGTGAATTAAATTTGGAAAGATAACCTGAGACACGCTTACCTTGAGGCCTTCACAAATTGCACATTGCTTCGTCTTCAAAACTAAGCAGGCATCGACATGCAACCGATTGTCCATTTAAGTCCACATCACCGAAACAGTTAGAAAATATAAAAAAGAAGCGGACCAGAAGAGTAGAAGATCTAGTAAGCATTTTGAGGAATCGTGGTGAAAAATGAGCAATTTGCTGTTAGGTCTGGCTGAACCTTTCCTTGTTCTTCTCAGTTTGGTTAGCACGTTTGACGAGCGATCTTTTTTGACGTGTCTTTTTTCTGAGACTTCACTCAGACTGTCTCAAATAAACGATAACTTTTGCTAAGCTTCTTCAGACAAGAATTTTCTGTAAAAGAACAGCAGATTTTGAGATGCAAATGAAATCGGCACAAAAACATGGTGCGTTTTTTGATCGCGCTACAAAATTGTAGGCAAGCTCAACTGGAGGATCAGTTCACTCAGCTCAGGATGATCTTTAATACGGGTATATAATTTAATACGCCATTCATTTAAACACACATAGGTCATTTGAGTCAGCAAAGAAATGTCCACGGTTCAGAGTCCAGCCGGTGAATAATCGCAACACACAAGGCTGAGTTCCAGATAAGGTGTCTGTGCTTGATTATTCGCAGATTTTCGGCTGCTTCGAGTTGTTTACAGTGAATGCCTTCAAGTGACCCAAGAACTTGGACTGTGAAGTCTTGCAATACAATGCGAACAACACCAGGTCTTATAAAGTACTGTGAGGTAGTAAATAGTACTGCGGATCGGCTTCAGTCGACTGTATTCTCAGAGACAATGCTTAAGCCTAAAACATGGCTTCGTCCGGCTCGTGACTTGTCAGATTTAAAACTGCGTTAAAAGCAACAATTTATATGAGTTTGCGACTCCAGATTTACCGGTTATCGTTTTTATCCGAACCTGGTTTCTACGAAGACTTTGCAGATTCCCTTGACTGTGAGTGATTTATACAGGGCCATTTGAGACAACTGTTTTCTGCAATGAACATCAAGCTAAGAATTTCCGTCCAAATGATGGCGTACTTTGACTGACAGTACTGAATTAGTTCTCCGACTCTGTCAGGAACTACTTGAACGACAGAATATATCCAGTTTGGTTTGCTTTCATCATATGAATACATGTAGTGCACAATTGTGTTACTATTACCCACCAAAAGGGAAGGAACCATTGGTTACGTAATTAAGACACGGCAATAGCAGCTTGTTTACCACAATGGAGGGCCTTAGAACAAACTTGTAATAACGGGACAATCTTGGATATTGACTGAATAAAATTCCTAAAATTGTGAAGCTTGAATTACACGCTGATATCTCAGGTCACCACAAATTTTAGTGACGTTCCATATCTCTAAATCAAACCACGTATCGACATGGATAGAATTTTCAATGCAGGGTGCTCGTGGCAAAAATTAGCACGCACGTTTGTCGACGTCTTAAAGGTACAGCAAAATAGCTTCGCAGGATTGGGAGGCTAGGTTTTGACTATGAGTAGGTAACTCGGTTACTTCAGTTTTAACTGGCCATGCTTGTTTTGTCCAGAGACTCGATTCTACGCCGACTGAGACGATTCTGTTCGTGCAGTGGAGTCAGCCATTCCTGTCATATCTCTTCAAGTCTCAGCATACTGAGACCCCGGACTGAGACTGAAGCGTAGTCAGCTGAGTTTAAATATTTCCGACTGTCGGTTAAGCAAAATCCTTCGAAGCCATCATCCTTCCACGGAGCAAGCTACAGAAACGAATTAATCGAATGAAACTCTCCCCGTAGACTTGTAATTCTTTGGACTTGATCTCAATTCTTGAGAGCGGCGCGTGAAATGTTTTAGTTGAATATTGCGATTCTTTCGCTGTCAAATCAGTAAAATCGAAGTAAAACAAATGGCTGCGCTCACTGCCGATTGCTTTATTCAAAATAAAGCATTGCTACGAAAACGATACTGAGCGATGACCACTTATTCGGTCAACTGCTTTTCACACATTCTTCAACTGGGCAGAAAAGGTGGTGACTGATGCAGACTCGTAGGAAAACTACCTAATCAATTTTGATGCGTGGATTAAAACTAATATTAAACATCGCTTTTAGGCGATGAGTTTACCATGATAGCGCTACTTGGAACCGAATAAATACCAGAAAACACTTCAAGAAAAAAAAATTGCAAAGGAATTGTTTGGACAGTAAAACGAAATTCAGATGTAGACCCTTCCACCTATTTCTCGTATCCTTGGTATTTGGTTTTTAAATCAGTACAGTCGAAAAGTTCTTACACATTTACTAAATTCTCAAGGTAAAAGTGAAGGTGTGGAAGATTTTCCAATGTGAAGTGGGTCACAAAACATCGGAATTAAGTGCCTCAGCTTAACATAATGGCATTATGCTATATGGCTTTCTTTCTGTTATGGTTCTCAATCTTTGGTAAAAGGGCTACTTCAAGATTTTTACCATAGCGAATATTATAATGCAGGGTCACATTTGCCAGATTGTCACCGTGCATGTGTTAGTTTTTTTCTTATTTACAATTTTCTATCCAAAGAGTTTCTCTTGGCAAACCCTTTATTTAGTTCATTTATCACAATTTCATGTTATACAATGTGAACTACTGCAAACATATAGAGTAATTTCGATTCAGTTAATACTAAAAATGCCATTGCTTAACGCTGAAATTGACCTGATCACCACCTAGAAAAAAAAAAATTAAGATGTTAACCGGGGCATCGCTTTAACTCATCGTTGTAAGGCTTTTAATTAATTACTTGATCTAACTTAGTGATCTGGTATTTCTTGAGAGGGAATCTAAGCTTACTAGCTCCGTGGTTTTTATTAGGTTCCCTCGCCATTTTGTTTTCTATCCTTTAATATATAAATTGTAGTTTTATTTCTTCATTGTAATCTTGCATATCAATTTTTGTAATTTATGAATCATTGTACCGTAATTCTATTTTTTATTGTTTGTGTACCAAATCAAAAAAATAAAAATAAAAATAGATAAATTATATTTCCTATTTTTAGTGACGATTGTAAAACCCCAAACCTTATGCCAGTAAACAATTTCATATTTAGTGCTACCTTCCGGCCATAAAAAAACAAAACATTAAAATGAACTAAAAGTGTCCTAGTTTTCAATAATTCACCAATGAATTAGACGCGCGAACATTTAGTAGCATCCGCATTCTTCGACGATCATATCCTGAAAAGTGGCCGTCACAAATGTTTTACGCTCTTTAACGAAATAAATGAAAGACATCGGTCGTAGTTAGGTAGGAACACAACTTGTGTCGCCATCGGTTTTGATACCGTTGTCTTTCTTCAGCGAGAGTTTCATTAGCGAGTGGTTTCTGATACAGTTGTCTTCATTTTCGACAAAGGACGTCCTTCTCTTTTCTGAAAATGTACTTTTCCGATATCCGATGGAGTTATTAAGTAAAGGTGCGAGGCGGAAAGCGAGAAAACTAGACACAGCATCGTCATGGTGCTAACGTCTCTAATGTCGTCCAATCGATCCTTCGAATACTCCATTAAACTGGTTCAAAGAGACTGATTTAGTATGATGTACTAAACCAATGGGATTCGCTTAGTTCGCGTTAGTTGGTTATTATTATTATTATTATTATTATTTATTTATTTATTTATTTTTTAGATTTCCTTTTCCTTTCTGTTTTCGTTTCAGTCGATCTTATCTGGCATATTCTCGAACGCCTTTCGGAAAGTTTTGGAATTAAAAAAACAAACTATAAGTTGCTGTTTATCCTTGAAATGGAAACTGAATGTCAACATACGTCATGCGTAGATATTTACTGCACGCAACAAACCAGGCACTTAAGTTATTCTTATTAAATTATTTTTTTCTAGCACGGTTCTTTCGATCAGATCTTTTTAGCTCGGAACAGTGGGAACAAACAATGCAGCTGTGTTCGTTAGCTTCATATACTTTACTTTCTATGTTGTAATCGAGATACGTATCAACTATGACAGCTGGGAGACAGCGCCATAACATGTAGATTGGTCCGTCGCGGGAGTCCTAAACAGCGTACGATAACATGTGCTTTACGTGCGGTTGCGGTAAGCATAGAGGCGTTATCAGTTGCCACGCAGGAAGTTGTAACTCTTGTTTTAAAACTGAATGTTTGGACTGTAACAGGATGAAAAGCACATCGTGAATTTAATGACCTATTTAAGCCTAGGTATCATTTACAAAGGTCTTAACTGCTTAAAGTGCTTCACCTATAACACAAAACGTGTTCTCCGCTGTATGTGTATGCACAAGTCAAGTGGTAAAAAAACCCGGCCGTTCGAGAATAAACGTAAGGTGCCCTTAATCTTTGACAGGACAGTTAATTTTATGATGTCAACTATCGAGAACGAAAAATGTCTTAAGGAGAGAAAACCTCTAATGAAAGTCACCTGTCGAAATTATGTCACGTACAAATCACGACGAGAAATGAAAGTGAATTCTTTGTGGTAGCGGACGTCGGGCGTGTGTCATTTTCGTTTGAAACAGTCACTGCTAAAACAAACCAAACAAGACGCTATTGTTCGCGCAAGTTCAAACCCCCGGGGAGTGGTACTTTGGGAATTTCCGGGTGGGGATGTGCCGCTGGGACCATGGAACCCTTAGCCTATACCAGAGCTAGCTCAGCTGAATTTTGCTAAACTATACTAGAGTAAACTCCCCAAATCCCCCCATCTATCGACACTGTTGAGGTTGATTTGCGTAAATTTAAACTTGCCGGTTTGATTTTTTATATTTTTGAGTGGCAATTCCTGGTTTCCTTACCTATAGTCAGGAATGGAGTTCAAACGAGCGTCTTGCAAGCGGCCTGGCAAGCGGCCCAAAAGGTTAATTATTTTTTTAGTTTTTTAGACAAAGCAGGTCTTCTCAGTTCTCTTCACACAGCCAGGGGCGAAATCTTAGGTCAAGGTAGTCCTCGGTGGTGTAATGTATGGTATTTTTTTGGTATCACCGTTGTATTTCAAAATTGGCGAAGCAGACGGGTTACCATGGACAGAGCTCGATTTCAACGAAAAACGGTACATGTTCTTAGCTTTCCTGTCGTGTAGTGATATGTGTTCAGCGATGTTAAGTGATGGAACATCAGGCATTTAGTTGTGATGATAGGGGAAACTCTCTCAAATAATTATATGCACAAATGCATTTGTAAATTCCCTTTTTCGAATCTGTTGAAATAAGTATTCAAGGGTGGATCTCGAATATTGAAATTTTCAATAACGAAAGTGAGAAAGATTGCCGGAAAATCATAGCAGGGGCAAAAGTATATTTCAAAGGTCCTCGTCACCGGGAATTTCACAACAGCAAGATTAGCTACTTATAATTAACTTAACAAGGATGTTTTTGTAAGACAAGCGGCGTGTCAACCAATCTGTTATGAATTCATAGAATTATTTTATAAGGTGAAAAGACCTATATTTTCAAGTATACTAAAGAAGAAGGAGTTGGAAATTAACTGTTTTATCGACTTACTTAAGTCAAAACACAAAACAGATTTGTTATTCGAGTTGATAAAACGCTTACTATAATGTGTTTCTGTTGCGTTTTACATATTTGGACCTACGTCAACATTTGCAGATACGTATGTGAAACTGTTTTCATCTACTTCTCGTAAATACTGAATTTTCATGCAGTAAAAAATCGTCAAATTTCCGAATACCTGAAACGAATAGCTTCGTAAAGAGTACTAACTTTTGAGAACCTTCTTGATGAAACCGTGTAAACCGGAAGAATTGCTGTGAGGTCCTTATTCTTTCTTTCCCTTCTCCATTTTTCGAAACATACGTAGGAAGCATTCACATCTCCAGGATTCGCACCACTCACTTTGATTTATTTTACATGCGTCAACCTGAGAACTGATTTCAAATTAGCGCTTTTTTTCTCCGTGACTATATTCCGAGCAGATGAATGCTATTTAATTAAAATGCTATGTTTTAGTTTTTACGGAAAAGGCCGAGATCGAACACTTGGCATCTTGTTGGGATGACGCAAGCAGACAACTAACGCAAGTGTGAAACATCGTGCAGTCGCGAAAATGATTTGGTGCCTTTACTTCGACAGGAAAAAATTGTCATTCATAATTTACCAGCAGAAATGAAGAAAAATGACTGGCTTGGCAGACTCGGGGAAAATTAATCTGACGACTTTTAAGCTAAGAGTTAATCAACCTAATATTTCTTAGAGTGTTGTGCAAATGTCAGAGGTGCCCAAAAATGATCAAGGAACCCTTATGAAACTCTAAATAAAATTTGATTGTGTGTTCATAGTACTGAGAAATATTTTCGTCAGCAATGAAAAACACGTCACCGTTTTCCCATCTCCCCGATATTTTTCCTCTTGGATAATAGACGAACAACGAGTGAAAGGAGAAAGAGTGCCTAAAATAAATAGCACCCAAAGCCACAGTAATTTTAAGACGCTTATGCAAAAGTTTGCATCAACACTTCGAACTCGTAAATACTGTAGTAGGCCACAAAACTACGTCGGAGAAAGGTACCTGTTCTCCACAATTCCCTTTTAGTGTTTTATATGGATTTTCGAAATAAAATACTCTTCTTCCCTGACTGATATTTGTCTTTCTTCAGTAACTCGGTTGGCTTGAGTAAATTTCTGATGGTTCATACGTTTAAGACGAAACTTCTCCCAGTAGGGTGGCAAACCTTTGTTTAATCTTCTACAATGTGTACTGCTGTAAACTACAGAGATATAGTCCTTATCATAGTATACTTTCACAGCGGGAGTGGCTAAGCCAAATGCTAAAGAAAGTCACTGAAGGTATCGCTAAAGCTCGTTATTACATTCACTCTGGTTAAATCAACACACAAAACTCATGCTAGTAAGCGCTACCCTATTTCCATTCAGCTACTTCATTTTAGCATGATGCGTTCTATCGAAAATGACCCAAAAATGAAATTGTAAGCAAGTTATTGTGTCCCGTTATGATGATGTTCATCTTTTAAACTATTTTAGGTCTTTTTTTACCATGCCACCAAAATCACAAATATATCAGACGCGAGAATTTTTAGTAACACCCGCATTCTTCAATTATCAAATCCTGGAAAGTATGCCTCTCGAAAATTCCACGCTCTTCAAAGTAATAAATGACAGAGAGCGACCGCAGTTTGGTGGGAACACAACATCCATCGCCATCGGTTTTGATGCCCTTCTTGTTCACAAAAGCTTCGAGCAGTGAGTGAGGTGTGAACGTCTTCCCTTGTGTTACGGAGCACTTGCCTCTGCACTGGTAGGCGTTAAAGGTCTCAGGTCTAATAAATTTGGCAGACAAGCCAAGATCTGATGTGTTGACGAGCAAGTCCTCCTTTCGGCAGCCAGTAACTGCTTGTTTGGCCTTTTTTGGGGGACTGTTGCGTTTTGCTCGGTCACTTGAGGAAATTTCAGCATGGTTGTCACTGGCTAGTTAAGATGAAGAATGATCATTATTATTGAGAGATTTCAATTCCGTGTTTGTGGCTCCTGACAAAGTCTAGTACACCTATTTAATTAAGTGAAATCAGGAAGGAAAAATAACAGAAAATATCTACAATCATGTAAAATATGGTTACACCTCCATACTTCAGCGAAGGTAATCTCATATTTCTGACTTATTTAACACTATGGGTTAAACCAAGGTATATTTTTCTAGACTAGTTAATAAAATAAAGTTGTTTCGCCTACATTTTGCTTGATAGTGTCCAAACGAGGAGGCTTTACTAGGAGCTTTTGGTCCTTCCGTAATCAGAAACGGGTGTGCCTTTGGATCAGTGGATTGTGATCCCGTTTTGCTTATTTCCGAGGACACAGTCTCAACTCCGTTCTCAGTCTGTTCATTTGTGATCATGGATGGGCTGGCCAAGAGAAGTTGGAAGGCGAAAAGCAAAAGGAACAGATATAACATCTTCGTGGCGTTCTCGGCAAATTTCAGCGTCGAGTTGATCCTTCGAATACACCTAATGAACTGGTTTAAGCGTAGGTGGAGGTCCCTTGATATGGCTCGTACTCTTTGATGGCATAAGCCAATAGTATTTTATCCGCCTTTTGTTTTTGTTATTCAACGCATCGTATTTCAAAGCTGTTGTGAGTATTCGTGTTTTTCAGTATCTTTATTTTGGATATCCAACTAAAGCTACACCCGCTACTTTACTTTATCTTAAATTACCTGCACTGCTTCAGGAGATGTGCTGCTCTTCCAGGAATGGTCGCGCAACGAAATCATGCCTTTATCATGTCGATATGTTGTCAGTACGCTTCCGCGATCGGCTCGTAAATGTTGTGAATTTCTACTACAAGGTTCAAGTGCAATTCTTTTTTCTTCCCGAATATTTGTGGACTCCCTTGCAGTGAATTAGTTAAAGGCTACCTTATGGCTCTGTAAACGATAGATGAATTTTTCTTTGGAGGGGATTTTGCACCGTTTTCAACTCAACTTTGCAAGTGCCTCGTGGCAATTACAACAACACGTTGTTATCTTGTACCCGCCGTGCGATTTCTCAATTAAAACAACGCACACTATAAATAGAACTTCTAGGATAAATAACGGAATTCGTTTCTTCAACAGAGTGAAAATAACATAAAGTATGACTTAAAACGACAGTTAACTTCTTATCGCTGGGGTAAGACTGAAGAAACTTTATATCTAACGAGTGTCCGATTACCCTTCTAGTAACCACATACCATGTTTTGGTTTCTTCTCTGTCGGTTAGGAGAGTAAGATCACTAATAGCCACTGCTGGAAAACATCGTTACTCTGAGTCCATTGTTAACTTTTATAGCCATATCTTACAATGAATTGAGGTCAAAGTTTCAATGACAAATGACAGTTTCACGGACCTTTTAAAGTGTGCTGAGCGTAAAGAACTGACGTCTGCTTGGAAGGTTAATTTCCAATGTGTAGATACAGGCCAAAATTGTATGAAACGTCTGCCGGGAAATATTGCAAACTTTACCGAGCATGTGTTAGACTCCGTGTGAGATAACACTCTCGACTTTTTTTTGAAATTCGACTTATTTTATGGCACTCTTCTAGAATAAATTGATTTGTTACATTTTCTGGACACTGAACATTTTCTGAATACTGAGAGTCGAAGAACAGAGTAGGCCCTTAGTGCTACCTGTCTTTGACGGAGACTCAGTTTGTTCTCATTAACGTAATATAAAAAGAGTTTTTGCAACCAGTTTAGTCAAGTTATTCGAAGTCGGTTGTTTCGAATTCCAAATTATTTCGAACTCAAAACCATTTCCCTAGGATTTGACCTTCATATACTATCTGTTATTCCAAACTACTAAATTGTTTTCCTAAAGAATTCGTAATAGCGGGGTGCAATTGTATTTTGACTTGGTCCAGCCCTTGGGTGGCGCTTGATTTTCGATGTTGAGACTCCCGAGTGTAAATAGAGCGGGATACGTAAAACTTAATCACCACAGATTATTCGTCTTTCGAGCATGCACACTGACAAACAAGAAAGCAATACGGTTGTCATTTGCAGATAGCGGCAAAATAAAAAAATATGAAGAATGTACAACAAATAACATCGCAGCCCCATAGTATAAACAAACCTCCGGTTTTTTACACATACCTAATAGAGGGCAATGGTTATGAAACCCGAGAAAGTTCTTTTTTGGATGTTTTTGTCCTTTTGTTTTTGGCCTTGACCGTGCACAAAACACAATAGTTTTTTACTCCGTACTGAGGAACTAACCGATAGAAACGTTCTAGTTACGTAATTCATGCATATTGTATGAACGCAAAACGAAAGATTGTGCACGGTTGGGGAACGTCCAACATGAATCTTGGCATCTTTATTTGCTCCTTTGATGTTTGCCGGGCTTCATAACCACTTCCCTCTAAAAATTATGCTTTGGAGTATCATTTTAAAACCTTCATTAAGCCTACCATGAAAAGATAATCATTTGTGGCCGTGTTATTGTAATTTTCAGAGGCGCACCAGTATGAGCAATGACCTGTGTGGTCCGAAAGGTCTCTCCCCTCTTCAAACTATTTCCCATTTTCACAATAGACCGATTTGCTTCTTTTTAATATCAACAAACTGGCGAACTTCCCAGCTTGATATACATTCAGTTTCGTTTGGTATTTCTTGTCACGCACACACTTAACACATCTCAGAAGACTTTTTTATCATTATTTTTTAAAACCGCGTCAATTAAAATTGATCACATCCAGTTTTGGCCAGTGTCCCCGGTGAAAACGATCCTTGTTACTTTTTGATCTAAACTTTTAACTCTGTTTGGCACTTGACAATTTTCTACCTTACTAAACCATAGTTAATAGAGGGGAATGGTTATGAAACTCGACAAAGTTCTTTGTTGAATGTTTTTGTTCTCTATTTTGGTCCTTGACCGCGCACAAACACAATAGCTGTTTAGTTTTGACTGAGAGACTAACCGATAGAAATGTTTTGGTTACGTAATTCATGCATAGTGTATGAGCCCAAAACAAAAGATTGTGCACGATCGTGGGCCTTCCAACATAAATCTTGGCGTCTTTGGTTTGCTCCTTTGATGTTTGCCGGGCTTCATAACCATTCCCCCCTTCTAACCATAACTAAAGTATCTAAACATATTGAAGTCGACGTTTTACGTGGTATTATACTATAATTCTTGAAATGTGTCCGTGTTTTCGCTCAGATTTTACCAACTATCTTTTCTGTTTGATTATTTCTTTTCTCCCTTGACGAAAGGCAAGTTAAGAACAAGCAGGTCAGGAAGTGGACAGGATTTAGTGAGGTTCTTTAGCTGTTTATGGGGTAAAAATGTACTGAATCTTTTTGTAAAGTCCCAAACAAAACGGCACCAACTATAAAAACGATGCAAACACAGGGTTCTTAGGGTTTTGTTAATTCCTTTTTTCTAAATTTCGGTAAAAGGGATAAAACAGAAGAATGGAGTACCACGTTTCAAATTCTAGTTATTTTCTTCTGAACTTTGCTGCGCTTGGCCGATCTTGACACTAACACCGTTGATTGCAGTATCTCATGAAAGTATGCATTCTTATCACAATTTAAAACCCTTACTAAAAGCGATCGGTTGGAGGAAATATGACACTGAAACGGTTAGAACTGTGTTTGAAGATTGAGCGGGTCGTCTACTTTTGTTATAGAATTTGGTAATCATGAGGGTTTCTTCAGTACGGATGTCATAGACCCTGATCAGGAGTTAAGGTGACGTTAAAACGTAGAAGTGAACTAAACTTTTTAATAAACACCGAAGTAAGAATTTCTTCTTCTTTTTCCAGATATGTTAACGTTTCATTGAAGAAAATTGTTTTCAGAAAAATACTCTGCATTAACCGGAATTACGATTGCCCGAACTAAATATTGACCTTCGTTGTTCTTGTTAATGCATATGGGTTATTTACAAAGCATCGGGTTAACAAAATCACGGGGTAGCACTCTTTTGCGTGTTTATGGATTGAGAGGCATGCAGTCGAAGTGCAGAAACATGAGAGAAATGAACAAGTCCAATGACCAGCCATCTTCACTCAACGAGTGAGATGGCCTCCGCTATACACACCTTTTAAAATAAAAATATTGTTTTCCTTGCCCAGGCTGAATATTCTTATTTCACTGCTGATATTAGGCTGAAAATATTTTTGGGAGTTTTTAGCTTAGACTAGAAGTAATCAGAGATTAAAGAGTGCGTTACGTTTTGGTAGGTTTGGTATATCAAATAAGCAAAAATTATAGGAACAGAATTTTGTGCCTGAGCTGTTAGGTAAGCGTGAAATTGGCCTCCCTCCAGCAGGAGCGAAAACAAACGAATTGATCGCAAAGCACGTGCACACGAGAGGGTTTGTTCCCGTTTATACATGTATTACGTAATATTAGTTATGGCCGGTCCGTAAAAAACACGGACTGCAGTCGGTAGACCGCATTCAGTCCGCAGTCCTCGTTTTATACCTGAGTCCTTGTTTTATACCCAGTCCGTAATGCTTAGTCCGCGTTTTATGCCTAAGTCCTTGTTTTATACCCAGTCCGCAGTCCGCAGTCCGCAGTCCGCAGTCCGCAGTCCGCAGTCCGCAGTCCGCAGTCCGCAGTCCGCAGTCCGCAGTCCACAGTTCATCTTTTATACTGACCGTGTAAATCGACACAAACGATGCCTGTTCGTCGGTATGCGAGACGACCTGCTTTTATTACCAAAACTGGGACAATTATTCTGTGTACGAACACGACTTTGAATCGCCTTGGCTTGGGGGAATAGCTACAGGGCATTTTCTTTCCGATACAATGAAACGGAAGAAATGTTGGTGTAACAAAGCAATCCTGTGGGAGTTCAACTCTTTTCCTAAGTTAACACTGTCGTTGGGTTTATGTAACAAAATTTGTTCACAGAAGCCAGTGAAGTGAAACTACACAGTTCCTCCTTTGATTTATTCAGCAGAAAGCAGCTTGGAGATGACTTCATTGGTCCCTGAACAATTTGATTTTTTTTTGGGAGGGGGGGGGGGGAGGGAGGGGCAAATTGGTGTCCATAGAAAGATACATATACAAAAACTCAAATTTTGATGGAAGCTTAAATTTACCTGGATTGCTTTTAGCAGAAACTCTAGCTGTGGGGCTGGAATAATAAATTATCTCTTTCCCGGTATGTTTAAAGAGAGACAGAGATGCACTAGGAATAAGCCATATCATTGGAAAGGTGGGATAAATTTCAAGAAGTTTCCTCATCGCCAAAACATAAAACTGTGTGAACATAGGTTAAGTTTCTCAGGGTTGAAAGTTAATTTGGCCAGGAGCCATAATCGGGGACGGAGACCGTAAGTCTCGGGATTCGCGCGCACCTATCATATGGGACAATTTTTCTATTTTTAGAACAAATTGCGCCATCCTGACGTCATATATCCGCGAGGATTCACGCACATGTCAGGGGCTCTCGCGTGGATGTTGTCACGTTGCGTGATCAAATGGTGAGAGTTGAGAGATTCTCTTGCGTATTTTTCACAGCGATGGCAGGGAATACGAACCAGGGCGCTTATATGTAGTTTTATGCTCTGAGCTAACGGAAAAGGTGGGTTTTTCAGGGTCGAAAACAAGACTTTAATCTCGCGCTGGGAATGAATAATAAGATCTGCTCACGCTAGTTGTAAGCTTACGCGTATGTTTAAGAATATAGCAAGAAAACTCTCTACTCTGGTATCGAGTTAATTTGTGAGTTTCTCAGACAATGTTTAATCATAACCGAAACCTGTTTTGATGGTTTCTTATTGTCTCTGCTTGTTTGGTGAGTTTGCAAAGGTTTTTGAAAGGAAAGTCTGACGTGTACAATTAGTTCATTTGCATAGTGCAGCTCGTGCACTTTCAAGTCCGAGTTGGTGTTTTCAGTTGTCGACAAATCTTGACAAAGATTTCTTTTGTTATCTTTTGTGCTGAGATGCTGCAACAAATTTCACGAATGCAAAAAAGGCTACTAACACCATGTGTGTTTCTTCAACATAAGCATAGTGAAGTTTTACACTGCGGAAATGAAAATAGACAAGGAGTTTTGATAACTCGATCAACAAAATCGAAATCGTTAATCCAAGTTGATTAAAGAAAGCGTCATCGTAACTTTGCTGATTGTTTCTGCTCTATTCACATATTTTCAGCTTAGCTTTTAATATGTTCTCAAACATTTATCAATCTTAAACATATTTAAAAACTATAGAGCTATTGTTTGAGTTCGATGTACGCTTTCACACGAAAGTGCGGGGGAAATACAATTTGTCATGTTTACTGACTGTACAAAACACGCATCGGCGGGCGCTCTCATTCATTGACAACAGAGAATTTACTGGATTTTTACACGAATAAAACTGAGCAGTATCTACGGACGTAAAGTTATTAAGCCTCGATGAAACATCAAGCGTTGCTTACAATTCAAGCGAAACTCAAACTAGCAATTATTGTGTTTTACTTTTCGGTCGCGATACACTGACAAATTCCTCGCAAGCTTGTGGCAAGAGGAGCTATGAACTATGACGTCCTGGAGCTCTGCTATATCTAAATATATTCAGCTAGTTTTTTGCTATGTAATGGAAAAGCTGTTAATCTTCAACATATGTGAAATTTAAAGTGGAGTAATGTACAGCTCATGTAAAAGAAGCATTAGTCGGAACACAACTTGGTCAGCGATATATATAAGCTTACAGCGGAACATACCTAAATTCGACACTGTCTTACTTCACTCAGACTGGAGCAGCTTACGACGAAAATACTTAAGCAAAATTCCAACAGACGTAAACGCGTTGAGTTGTGGGGCAAAAACATGAAACATTTCGGGAATTTCGGACGCCATTTCCCCCGCGCGACATCCGCAAAAATCCTCGCAGAATGTACGCGCGTGTGCCGCAGGTGATGGCGCAATTTGTTCTAAAAATAGAATTATTGTCCCATATCATGGGGACAACCCCAATACTTGAAATGGCGCGCGCTTACGGTCTCCGCCCCCGATTATGGCTCCTGATTTGGCCCAAAATTCTTGAGCAACTCTATCGAGGTGTAGAAGGCACCACAACAATAGTTTAGTTGGAGCATGACATAGGTTTCGTCCGTTCTTCTTGATACGCACTACTGAGCCATGATGTTTAATACAGATTTCGAAACCTATCGAGGCTTTATTCTGTGACTTCTTCCTAAAGAAAATCGACTCCATGGCGGACTTATGTCTCTGTTTCTTCTACATGTATGAATTAATTACTCATGATTGCCAGTGCAAAGTGTATTATACTGTAGTAATTTCTAACCACCTGAAATGCGTTTCTTGTTTGAAATGGTATCACAAAATAAATATCTCGTGGAAAATCGCTCTTTTATTTTATTAAAAAACCTTACAATAAAATGTGAAATAATCTGATACTACAGCAATAAATGTACGACTGTACATTTGCTTCAATCAAGCAGCTTGTCAGATGAATTTCTAGTAGTTTTAATTGCGTATCACATCAACATTTTCAGTACTAAACAACCTAATCTTTTCATCGTAACTTTATTCTAAAATGGAGTGAAAAAATTGTTGAAATTTTCGCTAAAATGCTTTTCACCGTAAATACTGCAAGCTTATTCTAAAAGATTGACTCTAAATAGTCCGCTTTTCCTTGAGATCACACGAGAATTCATATTACAATAGTATCTATCATTACTCGGGATTTTGCTTTTGCCACAAATGGATCAAATGCGGGGACTTCTCAGTATTCACATCCACATTCTTCGACGACCATATCATCAAACTTCTTCAGTACGGTGTGTCCATTCTTTTCAAAAACGAGAGCTGATATCGGCGCCAGTTTGGTTGGGACACAGCATGCCTCGTCATTAATTTCAATGCCTTTCTTTTGCTTTAGCAAGACCATGATTGCTGAGTGATTGGGAAACTTTTTCTGCTGTGTTGACGAACATTTGCCTTTGCACTTTGCCGTCAGGTGCGATGATCTCGTCAGAAAGACCAATATCCGCGAAGCTGACGTACATGCCAACTTTTCGGCAGGTATCAACATCGTGTTCTGCCTCTACTAAATGAAATTCGACGTCTGTCCAAGGTGCCTCTAGATCTTGTGTCTTTGGATCAAGGGACTCTGATATGGTCTTGTTCACTTCCAAGAACGGCGGTTCTTCTCTGTTCTCTGCTTATTTTTGCTCGATCACAAATGGAGTCACCAGGAGGAGCTGGGAGGCGAAAAGCGACAGAAAAGATACAGCATCGTCATAATGTTCACGACAAGTTTCTCTGATAGCGACTACTAAGTTGATTCTTCCAATATCACAACTAGAATGCTTTATAGACAATCTTACCCTCTTTATATACCACGGATCAGATCTTATCTTAAATAGTTTGAGCGCCAAACTAATTCTGCATATGTTAGATAATCTGATCTCAATCGAATTTAGTTACGGGGGTTTAAGACTTGTGATAAACTATTTTTGAACTATTCCTGCCTCCAGTGGAAATTGAATGTCAAGATATGTCATGTGTTGCAGTATGTTGCACGCGACCAACCAAGCTCTCAACTTTGTTTCATTTGTGTAATTTGCCGTTCATTTAGTCTCCTCAGCCACTAGCCGCCGATACTTGACCTAGTGTTTCTTTATGTAAGTAACGTTAAAGTAAAAGTTTGTAAACAGACTGAACTTTTATAAAGCAACTTATAATTATCATTCTATGCCCCCTCAGCGATTCATTCCTGACCATTCCTTTTTCTGGCATGACAAATGAATGAATCTTGTTGGATCCCTAGCAGAGATGATTACATTAGGGACACTCGACCTTTCAAATGGAACCAACGAATAACAATCAAACATATTAACAATGTCTTTATACTGCCAGAAAGGAAGTCATACAAGATGAGTGACAGAAGTTAACGGCGACTCAGTGTTTTTCTATGGGTCTTACCAAAATGCTGCAGAAGTATTTATTTGTTTATCGCTTAATTCAAATGCTTGACTTTAGGTGTAAGAGTTTAAAACATAACGTAAGCGAAGAAGCACTATCTTTTTTTATGTTAGGATGAAAAATATCACTGTTATTTTCTTCAGGTGACCCTTTCTGAACCAAAAGATAAATCTATTTGGAAAAGCGAATGGTGTGGTGAAATGTTATTCTCTCACTGTACTAATCGTCAAAATGGTGTTTGCAGCCTTTTGAAGCCGCAGGCATGTAATGCATTGATTGAATCGGAAAGGAATACGCTTAGTGCGCAGGGGCCAAACTCTCTTAGGGGGGCCTTATACTTCATGGGGCAGAAAACTGTTTCAGGCTCTTATTTCCTCCAACCCATGTTTTTTATCAAGTGTTGAAAATTGTGATAACAATCCATACTTTCACGAGACCACTGAACTGTCGTGGTGTCAAAATCGGCCAAATGCAGCAACGTTCAGAATGAAATCACTAGAATTTAAAACGGTGCATGCACTCTTTATTTCTTACAAGAATATTGTTTTTCCGACCGAAGCTGAATTTTCTTATTATTATGCCGATTTTAGGCTGAAAATATTCTTGTGATTATTCTTAGATTACTGCGTATGACATTTCTGTTTTCGAATGTATTATTTTAGTGTCTGGATGGTATTAGAATAATTTTGGAGCCAGCCCACAGACATCAAAGCATTGAATATACGGTTGGTGCTGTTTTTGTTGCTTTTTGGCTAGTTTTGCCGTTTAGAGGAGGAAGGATTTTTACGGTTTAATTAAAAACATATAATTGTGTTGTATTTACAAATTTTCAAAATCTCAGCCTCGGGTTTATTCTTAGAATTTTCGATATTCTTGTTAAACATATTCTTAGAAAAGATATAGAGTGTAGTCCATTCGTCTGTTTTATTCCTTTTACCGAAATTTAAAAGAAAAGAATTAACAGAAACGTTAAAACGTAACTCTAAGAACCCTCTGTTGCTACTGTTTTGTTTGCGAACTTTAAGAAGTTTGAGACTTTTACCCCATAAACTGCCTAATGATCCTTACTTAACCCTCTTTCAAATTTTGACAGGGTCGGTTGTGGAGGCTTTTCTCACTGTTCATCTAAGCTTGCCGTCAAACTCGCATGTTTTTACTCTTTAGTGCAGAAAGCAACAGTCCCATGTTAGAAAGGCTTACCAAGTAATTGGAGCCCATTGACCTTAGAAACAATTTCAGTAAAACAATAAGTCACTCAGGCTACCTAATTTAGATTTTTTTTTATTTGATTAGTCTCTTTATCTGCTGGGTGTTACTGCACCTGCCAAACCAAATCGCTAACTTTGCCAGCAGTTCTCTTCGTTGGCGTTGGTCAGAAAGTCAAGGACAATAAATAAACTATAAGTCATGTCAATCGCCAGATGTGTATCTGTCCGGGAGGCAAACGTCGAGTAAAAAAATCTTTCCTCTACATTTGTTACCTCCCGGACAATTTCAAGAAAGCAGAAATGTATGGAAAACAACTCGTTAATTATTAAGTCATCTAATGCGTCAGAAGAGATCTGGGTCCTGGGTTAGGATGGGGACTGATCCTGGCACTAAAATATTTCTTGACTTTCATTCGGATGAAATCAACTTTGCACGGTAGTGAGCTGTTGTAGGTTGACCAATAAAGTTGATAGACTTAAAAAAACGTAGTGGTATTTAAGAAACACGTTGACTTCTTTGCCTTTTCACCTTTTTACTCGCGAGAAAAAGCGGGTAATCCTGAGCGGGTAAGAGAGTTCCATCTTCCGCGCTTGCATTACAAATCACAGTGCAGAATTCGGTTCATCTTGCCCGCAAGCGATAGATCGCCTTTTACCAGCCTGGTCATGATTTATGTAATATAAGCATTAGCACAGTACTATCATTTTGGTGGAAGCTAAAATTTATCTGGAGTGATCGAAATACATGACAATTTTTTTCTACTACCTGCTTTTAGCCGAAAATCGCGCTGTGGGGCTGAAATACTGGATTATCTCTTGCATGGTTTGTTTTAGGATAGACAGAGAAATACCGGGAATAGGCCACATCTTCGCAAAGGTGGCTTAAATTTAAAGAAGTTTTCTCGTTTCCCGAGCATTAAACTGTGTGAACATAGGTCAAGTTTCTCAGGATAGAAATTTATTTTTGTCTGAAATTGCTTAGCAATTTTTCCGACGTGTAGAAGGTACAATAACAATAGCTTGGTTGGAGAATTTAACGTTTTAAGATGACACGACACTGAATGGCATGGCATGGGTATCGTCCTTTTTTCTTAATACGACCACTGAGCTAGGATATTCAATCCAGATTTCGAAACCGCACAGTTAGCAATTAATGAGGCTTTCCTCTGAAATTATTTTTTCGAAAGAAGACGGTCTCGTTGGCCGACTTATATCGTTTTTCTTCTATAAATTGATTGCTATTAACAATCACTGAAAGTGTATTAGTCATTTATAACCACCTAAAAAAGGGGTTCCTGTGTGAAATTCACAAAAAAATATTCCGTGGCAAACCCCTCTTTTATTTTATTAAAAGCCTTATTACATTGTGAAATAATCTGATACTACGGCAATAATGGCATGACTTTGCTTCGATCAAGCTATATGCCAAATGTTAAATGTCTAGTAGTGCTACTTCATCACATCAACATTTTCAGTTGGACTCATTTCATGCAAGCGTTATCCCAAAGGTAGACTGTGAAAATCGTTGAAATTTTCGCTAAAGTACTTTACACTCTGAGCAGTGTAAACTAATTCTTAAAGGTTGACTTGAAATAAAGGAAAGCTACGAAAAACCTCCAAAATTCTTTTCCTTGAGATCACGCGAGATTTCACGTTTTAATAGTGTTTATCATTTAAACTATTGTGTCCATCTTAGGATTTACTTCTGCCACAAATGGATCAAATGCGGGGACTTCTACCACATCCACATTCTTCAACGACCATGTCATCAAACTTCCTCAGTACGATGTGTCCATTCCTTTCATAAACGATAACTGATATCGGCGATAGTTTGGTTGGGACACAGCATGCCTCGTCATCACCTTCAATACCTTTCTTTTTCTCTAGCAAGGCCATAATTGCCGAGCGATTGGGAAATTTTTTCTGCTGTGTTGAGGAACACTTGCCTTTACACTGATAGGCATTGAAACCGTCAGGTGCGATGATCTCATTAGAAAGACCGAGCTCCGCGAAGCTGACGTACATGCCAACTTTTCGGCATGTACCAAAATCGTTTTCAGCCTCTTCCAAAGGAAATTCGACGTTTGTCCATGGTGCCTCAGTGGTCTTTGGGTCAGGGGACTCTGATATGGTCTTGTTCACTGGCAGGGACGGAGGTTCTTCTCTGTTCTCTACTTGTTTTTGCTCGAGCACAAATGGAGTCACCAGGAGGAGGTGGGAGACAAAAAGCGAGAGAAACAGATATAGCATCGTCGTGATGTTCACGATAGGTTTCTCTGATGGTGACGACTAAGTTGGTTCTTTCAATATTACAACTTAAATGCTTTATATAGCCAAACTAATTCTGCCTATGTCACATAATATCTCAATCGAAGTTAGTTACGGGGGTCTAAGACAGATAAACTATTTTTGAACTATTCCTGCCTCCAGCGAATATTGAATGGCAAAATATGTCATGTGTTGAAATATATTGCACGCGACCAAGCAAGCTCTCAACTTAGTTTCATTTGTGCAATTTGCCTTTCTTGTACTCTCTTTACCCACTAGCCGCTAACGCTTGACCTGTTTTTTCTTTATGAGAGTAACGTTAAAGTAAAAGTTTGTAAACAGAACTTTTATAAAGCAACTTAATTATCATTCTATGCCCCCCTCAGCGATTCATTCCTGACTATTCCTTCTTCTGGCATGACAAGAGAATGAATCTTGTTGGATCCCTAGCAGAGATGATTGCATTACGGACATTCGACCTTTCAAATGGGACCAACGAAAACAATCAAACATATTAACAATGTCTTTATGCTGCCAGAAAGGAAGTCATACAAGATGACTGACAGAAGTTAACGAAGAGTCAGTGTTTTTGAATGGGTCTTACCAAATACTGCATTGTACATGTAGATATGGGTCGATCTTTTTCCTATGACGGCGGTCCAATCATGTCATTCCGGTATAAAAGTTAGTGAAATTCATCTAAGCGGCCGTTTATTGATTTAACCGCGCCAAATCAGTCACAGTTGAAATGTAGAAAATTACGGTATGAAGCCGGAGAATTTGGCTACATCACATGTGCGACGCCATTATGACTTGGGAAATCGAGCGTGTTTTTCCCGACTTCATCGTTTTTGCGACTTCGTAACTTGTTGTTGTCTGTTTTTATATTCTTTATAATTATTGCCGAAAGTATTTATTTGTTTATTGCTTAATTCAAATGCTTGACTCGACCGTTTGCGAAAACAGTACTTTAAATGTAAGAATTTAAAACATCAACGTTAACGAAGAAGCATCTTTTCTTATTTTAGGATCAAATATATAACTGTTATTTTCTTCAGGTGACCTTTTCTGAACCCGCAAAAGATTAATTTATTTGGAAAAGCGAATGGTTAAATAAAATGTTATTCTCACACAGTACTAATCGTCAAAATCGTGTTTGCATCCTTTTGAAGCCGTCGGCATGTAATTTCTTGATTGAATCGGACAGGATTACGCTTAGCACGCGGGGCCCAAACTCTCTTAGGGGGCCTTAAACGTCATGGGGCAGAAAACTGTTTCAGGCTCTTATTTCCTCCAACCAATGGTTTTTATGAAGCGTTGAAAATTGTGATAATTAAGAATCCATACTTTCACGAGATCATACTTCACTGCGATCACTGAACGGTTGTAGTGTCAAAATCGGGCAAATGCAGCAACGTTCAGAATGAAATCACTAGAATTTAAAACGGTGCACTCTTTGTTTTTTTTACAAGAATATTGTTTTTCCGATCGAGGCTGAATATTCTTACTTTTATGCCGATTTTGGGCTAAAAATATTCTGTGATTATTCTTAGATTACTGCGTATGACATTTCTATTTTCGAATGTATTTAGTGTCTGGATGGTATTAGAGTAATTTTGGAGCCAGCCCACAAGCATCAAAGCATCGAATTTACGGTTGGTGCTGTTTTTGTTGCCTTTTGGCTAGTTTTGCCGTTTAGAGAAGGAAAGATTTTACGCGGTTTAATTAAAAGCATATAATTCTGTTGGTACTGTTTTGTTTGGGGACTTCACTAAGGACACTGTCACCATTTTTAGCGTGATTTTGGAAATCTCAAAAACATATATCGATCTTTGGAAGTTGAACAATAATGGCTCTATTTTGTATAGCAGTACTAATGATATGGGTTTTTGAAAAAGCGTCAGGATGTAGTTTTTCAAAGGTTCAAGTTTGGCTCGAAAATCGTTGAAAGTTTGTAAAAATGTTGCTGCAGTGTGGACGTTCTTCAAGAAATTGCTTTTAATCATTTAGTTACAGCTAATTAACTTCTCATTACAACAATACATAGGGACCATTGCGCGATTTACAACAGTTTTGAGCAAATATATCGTGACAGTGTGTTTATTTAAACAATATATCGTGACAGGAGGCAGCATGGCCGAGTGGTTAGAGCGCCGCAGGTCCCGGGTTCAATCACGTTCTGACCGATAGCTGATGTTGTTCTCGGTAGCCCCGAGTTCAACTTCGATTCTTGGCTGCGCTTGTGAATAGCCAACTGGTCTGCCTCCCGCCAGTTGAGATTCTTAACCTAGTTATGTTTATTTGAATATTTATTTGTCATTGTTTGTTTACATTGGTCCTGAAAAGCCCCAATGTGGAGTGCCCAATGAAGTATACAGTATGCATACATTTTAAGAAGTTTGACCTTTTTATCCCATGAACTGCTAAAGATCCTCGCTTAAACTGCCTTCAAATTTTGACAAGGCCGGTTATGAAGGCTTTTCTCACTGTTCATCTAAACTTTCCGTCAAACTCGGAGGAATGTTTTTACTCTTTAGCGCAGAAAGCAACAGTCCCATGTTAGAACGTTTTACCAAGTAATTGAAGCCCTTTGACCTTAAAAACAATTTCAGTGAAACAATAAGTCACTCAGGCTACCTAATTTAGATTTTTTTTTTTAATCCGATTACTCTCTTTATCTACTCGGTGTTACTGCACCTGCTAAACCAAATCGCTAACTTTGCCAGCAGTTCTCTTCGTTGGCGTTGGTCAGAAATTCAAGGACAATAAATAAACTAAGTCATGTCAATCGCCAGATGTGGATCTGTCCGGGAGGCAAATGTCGAGTAAAAAAATCTTTCCTCTACATTTGTTACCTCCCGGACGTTTTCAAGAAGGCAAAAATGTATGGAAAACAACTCGTTAATTATTAAGTCATCTAATGCGTCAGAAGAGATTAAAAAACGTAATGGTATTTAAGAAACACGTTGACCTCTTTGCTATCACAATGTCTTCCTAACTAAGAACTGCATTAACATACAAATGAATGCCCATGAGGGTTTTATCTTACGGATGTTTTAGACTTCGGCTGATTATTAGTTCAGGTGACGTTAAAACGTAGAAGTTAAAAGTTTTTAATGAACACCAGTTTAAGAATTTCTTCTGTTTTTGCAGATATTTTAATGTTTCTTTGAATAAAATTGTGTTCAAAATAATACTGTGCATTAAGAGGAGTCAGGATTGGCTGAACTTAATACACATTCGTTGTTCTTCTCGTCTGAGCAGTAAAATCAATATGGGTTCCCTTGGACTGAGAAGCAGTGGAGGTCCAGAAAAATGAGAAAAATATGAACGTGTGCAATATCCAGCCATCTTCACCCAATGACTAAGGTTGCCTTGGTGGGTTTTTGGAGGTCTCCTCGCCGCATCGAAAATTTTTGTTATTGTAGCTGTTTTTTATATAGTTGTTTTATACGATGTGGCAAATGATAAATAAATAATTGATTATGACGAGGAGGAAGTAATAATAATATAAATAATAATAATGTAATAATGTAATAATAATATTAATAATATAGCAAATGAAGAAACGCGTTTTTACTCGCGTGAAAAAGCGGCTAATACCGAGCGGGCAAGAGAGTTCCATCTTCCGCGTTTGGATTGTAAATCACAGTGCACTGAGTCGGTTCATCTTGCCCGCAAGCGATGGATGGTCATGGATCGCCTTTTACCAGCCTGGTCATGATTTATGTAAGCAAACGCACAGTACTAGCATTTTGGTGGAAGCTGAGATTTATCCGGATTGATAGAAAGACATGACAATTGTTTATGCTACATGTTTTAGCACAAAATCGAGCTGTGTGGCTGAAATAACAACTTCTCTCTCGCCCGTTTTGTTTAAAGTACACAGAGATGTACAGGAGTAAGTGAAATCATTGGAAGGGTGGCATAAATTTCAAGAAGTTTCCTTATCTCCAAACCGTAAAACTGTGTAAACATAGGTTTTAAAACGTCTCTCAGGATTGCAAGTTACTTTGTCCGAAATTCCTTAGAAATTTTACCGATGTCTAGAAGGCACAACAACAATAGCTTGGTTGGAGAATTTAACGCTTAAGATGACACGAAAAAGAATAGCATGGCATGGGTTTCAGTCGTCCGTTCTTCTTGATACGTACCACTGAGCCATGATATTTCATCCAAATTTCGAAACCGTCCAGTTGGCACTCATTGAGGCTTTCTTCTGGGGTTTTTTTTCAAAAGAAAATCGTCTCCTTGGCCGACTCATGTGTCTGTTTTTTAGCAATTACATGTAAAAATTGATTGCTATTGCCAATGCAAAGTGTCTTACACTGTAGTTATTTCTGACCACATGAAATGCGTTTCCTGTGTGAAATATTATCACAAAAACATATCTCGTGGCAAATCCCTCTTTTATTTGAATAAAAAGCCTTACTATAATGTGAAATATTCTGATACTACAGCATTACATGTAAATGCATGACTTTACGTTTGCTTCGATCAAGCTTTGTCGGATGAATATCTAGTAGTTTTACGTATCACATACACATTTTCAGAACCAATCGACCTAATAATTTTATCCAAACGTTATTCCAAAAATTGACTGAAAAAATTGTTGAAATTTTCGCTAAAATACTTTTCACCGTGAACACTGCAAGCTAATTCTTAAAGATTGACTCCAAATAAGAGAAAGTTACAAAAACGCTAAGAGTCCGCTTTTCCTTGAGATGACATTAGAATTCATATTATAATAATGTCTATCATTACTTGGGATTTTACTTTAGCCACAAATGGATTAAATGCGGCGACTTCTACTCACATCCACATTCTTCGACGACAAGGTCATCAAACTTTTTCAGTACGATGTGTCCATTCTTTTCTAAAACGAGGGCTGATATCGGCGCCAGTTTGGTTGGGACACAGCACGCCTCGTCATCAATTTCAATGCCTTTCTTTTTCTCTAGCAAGGCCATGACTGTCGAGCGATTGGGAAACTTCTTCCGTTGTGTTGAGGAACATTTGCCTTTGCACTGAAAGGCATCGAAGCCCCAAGGTGTGATGATCTCATCAGAAAGAGCAAGCTCCGCGAAGCTGACGTACATGCCAACTTTTCGGCAGGTATCAACATCGTGTTCAGCCTCTTCTAAAGGAAATTCGACGTCTGTCCATGGTGCCTCAGTGGTCTTTGGGTCAGGGGACTCTGATATGGTCTTGTTCATTTCCAAGAACGGAGGTTCTTCTCTGTTCTCTACTTGTTCTTTCTCGATCACAAATGGAGTCACCAGGACGAGCTGTAAGGCGAAAAGCGACAGAAGCAGATACAGCATCGTCATGATGTTCACGATAAGTTTCTCTGATGGCGACGACTAAGTTAATTCTTCCAATATCACAACTAAACTGCCTTAAAAACAATCGTGCTCTCTTTATATAGCACGGACCCTTTCTAATCCTTAATAATTTGAGCGCGACACTAACTGTGCATATGTTAGATAATCTGATCTCAACTGATCGAATTTAGTTACGGGGGTCTAAAACAGATAAACTATTTTGAACTATTCCTGCCTCCAGTGGGAATTGAATGCCAAAATATGTCATGTGTTGAAATATATTGCACGCGACCAAGCAAGCTCTCAACTTAGTTTCATTTGTGAATTTGCCTTTCATGTAGTCTCTTTACCCAATAGCCGCTGACGCTCGACCTTGTTGTTTCTTTATGAGAGTAACGTTAAAGTAAAAGTTTGTAAACAGAACTTTTGTAAGGCAACTTAATCATCATTCTATGCCCCCTCAGCGATTCATTCCGGACTATTCCTTTTTCTGGCATGACAATTGAATGAATCTTGTTGGATCCCTAGCAGAGATGATTACATTACGGACATTCGACCTTTCAAATGGGACCAACGAAAACAATCAAACATATTAACAATGTCTTTATGCTGCCAGAAAGGAAGTCATACAAGATGAGTGACAGAAGTTAACGGCGAGTTAGTGTTAACCAGAATACTACAGTGTAGAAATGAGTTGATCTTTTTCCTATAAAGTAGGCTAATCATGTTATTCCGGAATAAAAGTTAATGAAATTCATCTAAGCAGCCGTTTAATTGTTTTAACCTTCCCAAATCAGCCATAGCTGAAGAGTCGGTAGAAAATTGCGATGTGAAGTCTACATTAAATGTGTGAAGCCTTTATGACTTGGGAAATCGAGCATATTTTTCCTGACTTCATCGTTTTTGCGACTTCATATCTTGTTTTTGTTTATATGAGTTACTATTTTTGTCCAAAGTACATGCTTGATTCAACGGTTTGCGAAACGGTTCTTTAAATGTAAGAGTTTTAAAAAAACCAACTTGAGCGAAGAAGCATGCATCTTTTCTTATCTTAGGATAAAAAATATCGGTGTTATTTTGTTCAGGTGACCTATTCTTAACGAAAAGATTAGTTTATTTGGAAAAGTGAATGGCGAGGTGAAATGTTATTCTCTCACTGTACTAATCGTCAAAATGGTTCTGTCAGCAAGTAAAATCTTTTTATTCCGGTTCCGATGGTTTGCCCCGGAAGGTCGGATACATGTAGTTTTGGTTAACGTAACAATTTTGATCTCTGGTTACGGTTTATTTCACCATTGAATGAAGTTTTTATAGCAAACTTATTCTTGGTGGGGATTGAAAAGTCACGTTGGAAGCCATTTACAAAGGTGGCGGTATTCCATCCTGTTGGCAGTAAAGAATCCAAATGGGAGGTTTTACGCTTACCAATTCAACGCACTTAAAATGAAATCAAGATTTGATTACCTGCTTATTGCAAAGTTGTTGGGTCACCTTGTCCCTGTGGCTGATATCAAGATTTCTATCGCTCCTTATCACAGAGCGGTGAGGTTGGGTGTGAAAATGTCCAAAATTAGCGCAAAGAAAAACGATAGGTGGGCAACCCATTGGGTCAACAGTCGGCACTCGAAGTTGCATAAATTCCACAAAGACGGTGTCGCTGAAATTGCCCCACGACAGTCGTTGATAGCTCTCCCTTCTATTTGCTACTTCTATGATTCCAAGGTTTATCGTAAACCTAGAACTCGAAAACGAACCTCTCTTCTGGTGGTTGAGATAAATCATGGAACCTGAGAGGAGCAAATATGTTTATTTGCTACAATTGTTGATAAAAATACCCCAGAAGGCAAATTTAGTGTTGAAGAATATCGTCAGATAGGGAAGACGGTTTTAATCACTGAGCTTTGTGTTCAGTTCTTTGAGTTTCTTGCGTCAGACTAGCTTGAGTGCAAGTCGTATTGCAGCTTATTTCCACGAGAAATTGCCTATATCTCAGTGAAGAGCAGTTGTTACAGTGATCCTGAAAGACGACTCCAATCTCGATGGCACTCAAGTACTTTATCAAACCTGGGTTACAAGATTGCTCCATAGCATCAAGAATTAAAAGTCCTCCCATTTTATATTTTCGTCTAATAAAGTCAGCGTTGTAGTTGTTTTTGTGAAAAACACGTACAACTCTGACTTTATTAGACGAAACATTTACCGAGCTCCTGCAGCTGACGCTACCAACAGGAACCCAACACCTGTTACAACGGTGACTAAACCTTACATTAAGGGCACTTCTGAGACCATCTTACGTATCCTACAGCCCTACAACATTCGTGTAGCCCACAAACCGACAACTACATTTCGACACTCACTGACCAACGTGAAAGACAGGGACGAACCTAAAAACAGACAGGAAGCAGTTTACAAGATCAAATGCTCCGACTGCCAGGCTTCCTCCATTGGTGAGACTGGCAGAAACCTTAACACGAGACTGACTGAACACAACTTGAACGAGCCACGAGAAATGGTGATGCCAACAATCATATTGCTGTACATCATCAACTGACAAACCCCAACATTGACTGGGACTCTGCTTAGTGCTTAACCTCCCGAGCGGGGAGCGGAGGGGGAGGGTACTGCCATATATGGGCTATATAGGTATGTGCCGCTGTGAAGGGTATGGTTTTCAAGCAGTTTACTCTAGGATAGGGTATATAAATCAGAGCGTTTGGGTCTAGAATAGGGTATCATTTTCACAAAATTGACTAAGGAAACCAGGAATTACCACTCAAAAATGTAAAACAAAAAAAAAATCAAATCGGCAAGTTTAAATTTACGCAATTCAGCCTCTACAGTGTCGATAGATCGGGAGGTTTGCGGAGTTTACTCTAGTATAGGGTAACAAAATTCAGCTGAGCTATAGTAGCTCTGGTATAGGTTAAGGGTTGCAGGGTCCCAGCGGCACATCCCCACCCAGAAATTCCCAAACCGCTACAGTACTAACTATTTTCAACGACTGACTCTGGAAAGGTGGTACACTAACCTAGAACAAATGCCTCTTAACATATGCAAACAACTACCGGCGCCTTACAAACGACTTATCCACGACAGAAACGAAACCGACAAAAGGACCTCTAACAGACCGACTTAATTTGACTAACAATACACGGACCAAAAACCGACCAATTTGGTTAACAATAGACGGATCGAAACCCACCAATGACTGATGACAAACTTTACACGAGTCTTTATGCCAATTCCACCATAGCTAAACTGACCAATCACGTTCAACGGACCAGACTTAGAACATCATCGACTGACAAACACCATTCACTTGACTCTGAGGATGACTTCCGCTCAGGTTTCGATACGTCAGTCACCAACAACAGTTCTTTTCAGAACTACCCTCACCCGGGCGATCACACTATACGAACTACTGATACCCCTGGGCTCAAACCATTTACTATATTTAGAAAGCTTATGACACACTGTTAAGTGGCCAGTTATTTTGCAAGTCTTGTCCAGGTTTAACTTTGGCGATATCATATACCTTTGGGTCTGAATTTTCTACTGTGACGCAGATAGCTCTATTCTTAACAATAGCCGTACCACAAAACAAATGAGGCCTTTACAAGTGAACGGTTTGCTTTGTTTAAGGCTTTTTGAAGTAATACAGAAAAACCCCTATTAAACGGCCACCCACGGGGAAATGGATAACGGCCCTTTACAAGGTGCTGGGGCCCGTTTCTCGAAGGTCCCGAAACGTTTTCGCGCCCGGAAGGCCGTAGCAACATCTCAAACCTTATGATTACAGAGCAGTTTTCGTTACTTAGCTCTTATTAACCGAGCTTAGTCGGTCTGTATGGGAGAATCTTGACCGAGGTCGCGAATACAGACCGAACTCATGATCAGTGAGGTCTGTACACGCGACCTCGGTCAAGATTCTCCCATACAGACCGACTAAGCTCGGTTTATAAGATGTTTATTATATGGCGCAAACAAGAACAATTTAATTCGTTTAATGTAACGAACGGCAGTGAGCCGAATTTAATTCTGCCAAAGTTTGCTCGTCCTTTTTACTTTTCTTTTTTTTTTCATCAGGTTTTTTGGCTCTTCCATAAAAAAATATTGTTACATAAAAAATAGTCAATGATTTTGCATTTTAATTTGCAACTTTTTCACTGCAAAACATTACCGGTCTAGATGGGAAAATCTAGACCACTTTCAATATCGATTTCAGCCAATCAAATTCGTGAATTTGGTAGTTTCCATTTCTTGTGAGACAGGGCCATATAATAAATATTCTTAATATGACCAGATGTTCTCTTCATACAAGAAGTTTCAGGTGTATACACTTTTCTGTTTTTAGATACAGAAAAACTGCAAATAACTTTGCAGGCCCGAAAAGTTCGGGTCTTTCGAGAAACAGGCCCCTGGCCGCTGAATAGAGGTAAAACAATAGATGAGTCCTCATCGGGACTTTGATTTCTGGCCGCCTGATAGGAGTGGCCGTTTAAATAGGTGGCCGCTTAATAAGGGTTCGACTGTATAAAATATATCCTATTGAGCTGCAGTGAACAATATATTAATAATTTATTCGCTGGTATGCCAAAATAAAGTAGATTTTACGAATGAAAAAAATTCGCAGCGATGAAATGTTAGTAAAGTGATGTCTACATGTGAGGTCCCGTCCACACTACGCCGGAGAAATTTGGAAACGGCGTTTTCACCCTGAAAACGCATCAAATGTTTTCCGTCCACACTACGCCGGAGAAATTTGAAAACGGAGGTTTCACTCTGTAAACGCATCAAGTGTTTTCCGTCCACACTACGCCGTATAAATTTGAAAACGGAGGTTTCACTCTGAAAACGCATCAAATGTTTCTCCGTCCACACTACGCCGGAGAAATTTGAAATCGCAATAATCATAGGTCATTTTGGACTTGTGTTTGAGGTAAACTCAGACAGGGAAATCACACGATCATCGTAATGTCATCGTTTTCGAAAAACTCCATTTTCAATTTTTACGCCAAAATAACCATGGCGAGACCAAACGAGTCTAATATGCTGCCAACGCATACAACGCGTAGCGCAAACTGTGTAGTTCGGCTTGAACTTAATCTTTTCTTGGTCGTCAAAACTTTTGTCAAAACTTTTGCGTCATCAGGCATTGTCTTGATTAGTTTGTTTGGAAACGTAGTCAAATGTAGCAAGAAATCTGGAAACTCCGGCTCCATTTTAGAAACAGAAAGTTTCAGGAATGCCGGCAAACACCGCTCGGTTGACAAGTGCCCGCCAATTAAGTTTTGGCGGGAAGGTTTGGACACCTTTTAACCTCAAAAACGGGCACTCAATATTTAGCTCAGAGCTGTGCATGAATTCTATATTTAAAACGTCCTCTCAATTGGTCTGGCAAAAACATTACTTTACTTGAAGGTGACCATGACATCGTAGCCATATCCAGCCGGTGACTTGTCGGTGACTTTTAAGGCAATTAAAATGGACATCGCAAGATATCAAGACAGTGGACACAGATACTGATATGGTCACGCATCCAAGTACTTCCCCCCCCCCCCCCCCCGCCCGCGCCCGCTAAAGTGCTTAGCTTGGGTGATGAGACGAGAGCCGGCACTTTCCTTGTGGTACCATCTAAGACAAGGTTGAATTCATGAATGTTTCGAATACTGGTAGCGTTGCGTTCTGCGCTATTAATTTCTTAATAATGCCAGTAAGTTTTAACTGACTTTTCTCCTGTCTAGAGCTCAATGCTGTGGATTCGAAATTGCCACTGTTCACAGGCGATTTGTTTTTCAAATTAAGTTAACTCATAGCCATTTTGATATTTTATTAAAACAATTACCAGACTGCCAAGGTTAATATACAAACTAAGAGATGTTTATCACCGGTAGACGAAAGGTCTTTTCTCGAAATGTATTTCCCCCCCAGACATATCTAACCAAGCAAAACTTCATCACAAACTGCATATCAATTGTTTTAAATAATCCACTTTCTCAGTGAAGAGTGGAAATAACATGTGAAAAAACGCAGACCCTCTGCCCACACTATTTAAAATACTCTACCTCCGAACTAAGCACTACACCGCCTCATTACATCTCATATAAGATCAAGAGCTGGTTTAAGATCATTTTAAATAAAGTTTCAATATATCGCGCGCTCTGATTGGTGTAGCTCCTTTTAAATTCAGCTCAGTATTTCGCATTTTCATCCGCAAGCTTTGAGTTTTTTGTTTCGCAATTCCATTTGAAACGTGTACGTTTTACAGGAGTCAAGATGCCGCCGGATTCCACTGGAATTAATTCTGCCTTAATTTTGTAAATATCCTGTTTTTAGCATAAAGACCTCCAGGTATTATAAGCGTCTAAAGATTAGCATTGTTGATATTTACCTTCCATAGTGAATCTCAGTTTAGCGAACGTGCAAGTTGTATCCGACATTATGAAAATTTATTTCGGAAAAATATTATCTGCAAAAAGAGTTGAAAGCTACTGAAAAATACAAATGCAATATTGATATTTACATGTAATTTTCATTTCTGTTGAAACACTTCCCAATAAACTTGTTTTCTTTTTTCACGTATTTATTCGGAAACCTGCTTCAAATTATTTTCTATTCCTTGCCTATATTGTGCAAATTATTCTTCTAGCCTTCAAAAGCATGTGGAATATTCTGTCCTCTCGAAAATAAATCACATTTGTCAAGTAACTTCGAACTCGGAAGCAAACTGAATAATAGTATGCTTGCTACAACTAATACTTAACAATTGGCTCTTTGGTAATAGCTTCGAGGTCGACCACTGAGCAAACTAGACAAGGTCAATGCGGTGCTCCTTGATGGCACTTCGCTTCACTTGATATCTAAATACATTCAAGCGTAGTAGGCTCTCGCCCGCTTAGTTATTGTACTTAATTCCTTTAAAAGCCCAGTATAACTCCTGGGAGATCATAAACCAACCGACGACTGGTGATTTAACTGATATCAGTCGATCAATGTCATAGCACCCAAATGTCACAGTTTGTTCGTCAACTCCAATACAATTTCTGTTGACCTAGGTGAGCTCACAATCCAAAGTTAAAAAAGCCGCACTTTTGTAAAGTTTCTTGGAAGTTTGAGCTTGAGTTGGGAAACAAATGTCACGGCAAGATCGAAATCGACAAACGCTTTTTGTTCAAGTGCGACAAGTAACAGGAAAAACTACTTTGCATTATACGGACCGAGTCACAGCCTGCCGTCTCAGGAAATATTATCGACCCTTGTAAACATTACTTGAAAGCAGAAGTTTTCAGTTCAGAAATGTCAATTAATAAATAACGAGCTTGCGGAAGAGTTTTCCATTTTTCTCTCCAAATATGAAAATTTTCAGACCTGCTTGTAGTTGTTGTATCATGAATGGAATTCAGGCAAACTATTCAAACTTTTGGGTAATTCAGCGGGCTTTTTCTAGTTCTATTCGTATCAGCTACTGCTCAAAGGCTTTTAGCCCCAGTTCACTGTTAAGAAATTTAGTTTCTTATATATGTGCAAAAGTAACAAAGAATGCGAACTAATGCAAGTTTAGCAGGGAAAAATTTGGTAACTAGGAGTTTTGCGAAAATGTCGTAGGGGCTAAAAGAAGGTAAGGTATGCTGCCATACTTGTCATTCTCGAAACAAGATCAACCTCCACTGAAGTGCAGGACAGCTATGTAGCTCACAGAGTCTTGGGCAGTTTATTTTCTTTAGCATTTCGCTGAAAACCTCGGTGGCATTTAAAGGTCTGCTGTGAAAGTTATGAGCTAGCCAATCAGAGAATGCTCGGTAACTCTGTTGTTTTGTTCGTGATTGTCGGTGTCTCTGCCGCCAGAAAATAAGGAAATGGATTCGCAGTAAACTTTTCCGGGATCAAGAAAATAAAATGTTATTGGTCGTTATCTTCCGGCGGAATTGCTGCTTTGCACGTTTTGAGGGAGTTACTCGCCGTGACGTTTTGAAAACGAGCGGCGCCAAAGTGATCTACAAGCGCATGTTGAAAAAAGACTTTTGAAAATAACACCAAAGCAGCTGTGATAATTCCGAAATGGTTTAAAATTGAAGACTCCTTTTTGCTTTGAACAAAAATCTTTTTGGAGCGTAATTTTATCAGATTCGGCATTTGCTATATGGTTTCACATGAAGTATGGCTAATTAAATTAAATTTCGATTTTCACAAACGAAAAAAAAACAAACTGCTACTTTCTATCTCGATACTATTATTTTTTCATTTAAAATTATCCTTAAAATTGCTGAAAGTTGTTGATTATGGCTCATGTTATATTCCTGTGGATTTTATCGAGTCAAAGCTAATGAATCTAAATAACGTTTCCAAATTTTACAATTCAAGCTGGGAGTTATACACATGGATAATAGCCCCAGGCAATTATCTTAAAAGGTTGAGAATTTTGTCGAGACATTAAGATTGAATGTTGGAAAAATTGTGATAAAAAACATATATGTTAATTTGAAGAAGACAATTTGCAATGAAGAAGTGATAAACTTTAAAAGCTTTGTCGTTGTTGATAAACTTATCTTCGTGTTTATTTGCTGAAAATATTAATGACGGGAAGGGTCAAGCAATTCGGAAAAAACAAAACAAAACAAAAAAAAAAAACCGTAATAACAGTGGCACCTCGGAAAAAAAGCCGAGTTGTTTTTCGGCCTTTCGTCGAACATTTTTTAATTACAGCAAAGTGCGGTAGCATCATCAATAAATTATTGTTTCTGTAGTACACTGTCGGGTTGTAATACCGAGATAACGCTGTTTCTTGCAATATTAAAAATATCCGGTAAAATTGCAAAGTTAAATTAATTGGTCACAGCTCAAACGCGTTCCGCTACCTTCAAAGGGGAGGATTTAATTTCCCCGAATGTAAACAGAAAGTCCAAAGAGATAATTGATTCTCTTTAGAAGCACAGAAAACTCGCTTGCAGCGCTTTTATAAAATTCGGTTCCTATTCGCAGCTTGATACACTTTTATAACTTTAAAACATTCAGTATTCAAAATCCATTTGAGTGGAGTAAATAAAGAGATATTATCCAAAATACTTAGGTATTTGCATGCGTAATTCAAACTTTTTATTACATGTTGTATTTTCTTTTTCAAAACTTTTAGCTGATCACTAGTTTTGACAGTGAAAAAGAGAAATTCCTTTAATCCAGAGAGCCCATCTTTTAACAATGTAAAGCAGGACTTCAAACATCTGAAAAACGCGGTACGCTGACCGAAAACAGAGTAAACAACTTTTCGTGTTCCACTGAGGAAGGTGTGGGAAATTAAGTGGCTTTGGACAGCTGATTTACCGGTTTAGCGGGTAGATATAAATAGATCGCTGTTGGATTTGTCGAAAACGACTTCCTTCTCGCCTTCAGGGTAGAGTATAAAATAACCGATTTCAAAGACGGGTTTTCAAACTTGCCACCCCACAACCAGTGTCGCTGTCGCTTATGGACTTACAGATATAGTTAATTAAGTTTGAATAGAACCCTAGCCAGGTTTTCGGAGTGTCAGGGTGATAGCTGTACGTTCGACCGGCCGGTAACGACGGTCGATTATTCTCAAAAGTCGCAGGTTCTTAAAGTGCTGTTTAAAAAAGAGAGAATCTTCCAGAAAGGCCCGAAGGCAACATTTTGTGCTGAGGAGCAGACATGTCTTTCGGCAACGCAACTCTTGGGGAACTATTGCCGACCAATGACACGAGTCGTGGGAACAACTCTAGCATACAGCAACGATCCGGTTCTGTATGTACCGGAGGGTTCTATTGGCCAATCCAAGCTCCGTTGATTTTCTACTTTTTGTTTATCTTGGCTGCAAACTGCATTGTAATCATTTTGACGATTTGGAAAGAAGCTCTGAGGACAGTGAGTAACATGTTTCTATTCTCTCTGGCGATTTCCGATCTGTTGTTTGGTTTACTCGGAATTCCGCTTTTTCTGGCTTGCTCCATCAAAAGTTCTCTCTTGGAGTGTGCTCTCTCGGTTCTCCTCGCGCGATTTAACGCCATTTCTTCAGTGTTTCATCTTCTCGTTATCGCTTGTGACCGCTATACTGTTATCTTACACTCCATGAAGTACCCTTCCCTTGTAACGAAACCGCGGGCCACTGGCATTATCGTGTTTATTTGGGTCTTGGCATTAGTGTCCTCGTCTATTCAGTTCACTTGGTACAATTTGAACAACGAGCTAAAGAAATTGAAAGAAGAGACGATTCGAATTGACAGAGTTTATTTCCTTTTGATAATCATAGCTTTCTTTTTCGTGCCTCTACTGTTGATGATATACATGTACAGCCATGTCTTGGCAGTTTCTTTCCGGCACATTATTGCATTTCGACGACGCCGGAAAAATCTGGACCAACCAGTGGCTTCCATTGCTCACGATTTGCGTGGAACATTCATTCTAGTCGCCATGATGCTTATATTTATCAGCTGCTGGCTACCGTTTTTCCTTCTGATGCTTCAAGATCACGTTTCTGAACAATTTCTCGTTATTCCAGCATGGGGATTATGTGTTATTTTCTATCTTCGGTTCGTTCCTCCATTAGCAAACCCCGTTCTATGTGCGTTTTGCAAGCAGGACTACCGTCGCGCCTGGCGCACATTCACGCGCCAACTACATTGGCCGACAAGGGTGCGCTTTAATTCTCTACCCTTGGTCTCTGTAACACGTGAGAGAACTCAGACTGCGGTAACGTTTACTGAAAGATAGAACAACGACCGAACCAGCTCCGCTTCGTTAAATGCAATACCAATGGAAGCTTGTTGAAGATCCACTCTTAACAGAAATAGTAATCACACTTCAGTTCAATATGAACATGACAATACCTAACTATGATAAAACAAAGCGTGTTGTAAAAAACTTTAATTAATGACTTGACTTTTCCTGCGCTTCACCAGACATCCTGAAATGGCCTAAGAATATCAGTTTTTAAGATCCATTCTGTTACAACAGAGAAGCGACGTTATGTTAATTCGAATCTGAACAAAAGGACAGGAGACACATTATCTGCAAACAGATAACAACAACAACAACAAAACAACAACAGCAACAACGACAAAAAGAATGGAAAAAAGGAAAAAAAAAAAGAATTATTGACTCAAGAAGAATTCAATTTACCATAGTTTGGCAAGGTAATTTCGTCGTGGATATCAATAATAAGTGTATGTCTGGAGGTAAATCTATTCATTTATCTAATTTGCGTTTTTCAACAGCTTTACACTGAACGGCTGAAAGCTATGGTCAATGAAAGACCCCGAAAATGACCTAGCTTGCACCGCAACCTAAAACAACTTCGGAAATATTGTGAAAAAAGATCATTAAAAAATAGAAAAATGTCCATTGGAACATTTAGGGCGACATTTTAGACAAAATTTTGGCGCCGTCACGAGCGCACGCCCTTCCAAAGAATTGATTCAACCAACCCAGGAGGGACTGCGACTAAGAACTAACAATGTTTAACAGTAGCACCTGGGACTAGCAACTTTTATCTTTAAACTTACAACCGAAAACTGGCAGGTGTTAGCCCGGCCACTGCACGAAAGGATAAAAAAAAAATGCGTTGGTGTGAAAAAAAAACAAAAAACAAAAAACAAAAAAAAACTGAACCTGAAGGCAGCTGATAAGTTTTCAAGTTGCACTCATATAGGACCTTATTTGGCCAGGATAGACGTAAATAGATAATGTGTGGAAATCATGGGGATTTCTGATAATAGATACGAAAACTATTGATGTAGATACTTTGAGAGGCTGGTAATGAAATGATATGCGTTTTAATGTTCTTGAATAAGATAAGATAAGATAAGATGAGATAAGATGAGATAAGATAAGATAAAGTAAGATAAAGATAAGAACTTTATTAACGTGTCGAAGTCGCTAGCATACAATGCATACTAATTGGGGACACCTAACTACGATTACTTATTGAATATTGCGTTGGACGTCAGTTCTCTTTCAGACAGCTTTTTGCTTCGAACGCTAATTTTGAAGTATTTATCGCTTGTCTAATGAATATCTTGGGAAGACGCAGAGTTGAGCGACAACTGTGACTACGACTGAAAATAAATATTCGCATAGACTTAAACTCTAAGTCGGTAGCAGCTTATCTTATGAGGTTCTAAGGTGCAAATGATAAATGAAAGCTTCACTAAACTACATACTAAACGAAATAAATGTATACCATATTCAATCAAACCTCCAGCTCCAAAATTTATTCGTATACACTGACAGTACATGGTTAATGTTGGCTTACATAATTATGTATTCATAGCTGTTTTCTTTTCTGAAGCGAGCTTCATGAACCACGACAACGTCGATAACGAAAAAAGCATTACATGTTTAATAGAGATGCTCTCTTCAGATATATGTATAGTAAGCGTTTAACTCCAAAGGCAGAGGTGAAAAATCTATCGTTGTGGGTTTTTGCTCAATATAGATCGTCCAATATAGATCGTTTGCAACTGACGTGATGGCCGCCATGTTGGGTCATCATTAGCAAAAAATTCTAATGAGCTTTATTGTTTCAGTCGTATGATATGTCCACCAGGTTCTTTGTCATTTGAATATCTCAGGAATGGTTGCAAACCACCTATAGGCCTTGTTGTCAAGTTGATTCCTCCGAAGTGATTTTTACCAATGTTATCCAGCGCGTTGCCTAGGTGTTTTCTCGGACGATCACGATGCGGGCAACGCCGCCTTGGTGATAGTGATATTCGCGTCACAAGACCAGCTCTTTCTAGACCCTTCTGGGACTGCGGAAGGTGGGAGTGATCTTAAAAAAAAAAAAATCACGTAAGAGAGACTTAAACTTGTAAATAAGGGCTTAAAGGACCCTACTCAGCCTTCGCCATTTTCGGTGCCATCGAAATTATTTAATTATTTTGGTCGGTGAAACGAGATCTCATTGCTTTACTGTAAGTTGTGTTCCTGAAAGTATGTCATAATTATCTTTAGTACTAGTTCCACAATGATTTCTTTCGTTTCGAAATGCTCCGAATAAAATATAATAGCCAAACTCTCGCATGTAAACAAAAACAACCCGCTGTGGCTGACCAGGGCCCTTTAACTCTCTTACACTCCATCCAAAAATAGTCAAGGCACTAAGACATTTATGATCAATAACGTGACAGACAAACAAAAACTGACATAAATTTGTGACTTACCTTTAAATAGCTAATAAGCCGCCTACACTGCAGGACCTTCCCTTCAATGCTATGTCCACGATGGCAGGAAACCTTTATGATAATAAAAAATACTATCTGCAAAACTTAACGTACTGGTATTTTAAGCCTTCGTTTGAGGAAGCGTTGCCTCGATTGAGCAAAAATTCAGGTAAGAACAGGGCCCATTTCGTCCCCTCTGTCGTACAGACTGGAGCTGCATCTGCCGGTATTCCGAGGACCTTGGCGCTTCCTTTTCCTCTCTCTTTTCTTCCACCGTCTTTAATTGCTTCCTTCAGCAAAATAGCAGCTGATATTTTACAAGGGACATATGACGCTGATTTACAAACAAGGCCGAAAATAGCCTGAAACGTCAGTCATCTCCCGCCCTCAGCTTAATCCCCGCGGGAGAGACGCCTGAAGTTTGAGGTTATAATTCCTTCCGGTGACGTCACTTACTGTTTCTAACATGTAGAGTAATTCCTGATTGGTTTTCAGTTTGTGCAGGATATATAAAAGTTCTCATTGGCTGAATAAAGTAAAGGCTGTCATATTACTTGTGGGTGTTATAAATCTTTTAGTATTACTGCTCTGCTGTAGATGCTCTTAAATATTATTATTTCTCTCCCCTTTTCCTGACCTGTTTCCTCAGGTTAACATTATCAGTGAAAGATAAAAGTAACGAAGACTTCTCTAAGCCGAATGATTTGCTATTTAGCTAAACAAAATAGTATTAAAAAATAAGTGCTGTTCCACAGTTCCATTGTGTATTTCCAGTAGTTGTAGGTGTAATAACTTCAGTCCTAATTAGCTTTCAGTGCGTTCTTTCAAATATTTTTCCTTCGCTTTTACTGAACGGATTTCCTAGAACAATACGTCATATGACAGCTGAAAGCAATAACATTTCTATAAATGGAACGAGAAACGACTCTGTGTTTCATTGTGGGAGGAAAGAATTGAAAAATTCGCATCGCGTTCTTGGACTGTTGAGAATAAACAGCTCACTCTGCTTCAGCCGGTTTCCAGCAATTCAAGGTTTGAAGTTTAAAATGACATGATTTTTATGGCAGTTTCTTTATGTCATCTTGTATTAGTAATCAATAGCAACACTATATGTTAATGGAGGAAGACTTTAGTAATACGCCGTGTTGCTGCGTCGATAGCTGGCATTAATGAAAAAATGCAGATGTCTGTTCAATCAATCAATCAAACAATCAATCAATTTCGGCGAGGACCTAAGAACTCGTTCAAAATACGAACGTGTATAAATGAGAACTATAGTAATTACAGGTAATAATATTATTCTATTCTAGCTAATAATGTTATTCCATTTTAAAACAACTTAATAGATATATAAAAATTAGCAATAAACGCATAACACATAATTTGCTAAGCCCTACAAAAAAGAAAAAAAGGTAAAAAGCTATAAGATAGCTAAAAACGTGACACAGAAGCTATAAGGCAAGCTCTAAAAGGCTTCAATCTTGCAATTTTCTTATGATGTCATCTTCATCATTTGAAAGACGTACCTGAGAGGGCACACTGTTCCATAACTTAGTTAATAACGAAGAGAAAGAGTTCCTTTAAATTTTAAGATTAAAATTAGGTAATTCCAACGTCGAGCCGTCTCCTCTTAGTCCGTACGATGTATGCCTATATTTATAAAGGTTTGCAAAATACAAATTTATTAAAAATTGTCATTAATTAGAGCATGACATAACTGGACAGAACAATTAGGAACTTTAAGATATGGTACGGCTAGGCTGTGGTACGGCGGCAAATAGTGAAGATGACTTCTGGTGACGTCATGACGCGCGTTCCGGTACGGGTTTCCCTCCGTAGCCTGGTTGCACGTAATCTTCATTTACGTGAGTATAAGCCGTCTGTTTCTTTCGCATTTTAACGCTTTTTTCACTGTTTAAACAGCCTAGTTCGAAGATATAGTACTCAATCATAGAAATCCGTTCGAAAATAATTGTTTCTTTTTCTTTGTAATTTGTGCAGAAAATTGAAATTCAGGCCTGAACGGGGGAGATAGCTTGATGGCTCAGTTGGTAGAGCACTGCACCGGTATCGCAAAAGTCATGGGTTTGAATCCCGTTCAGGCCTTAATTTTTTTCAGGCTTGAATTTCACAATTACTTAAGTTGTGTGATTCCACTGCCTACCCTCCCGTGCCCTCATTGCCCTCGCAAATTCTATGCAAGGATTGGCCTGCTGAGCCACCTCCGAGGCCATCAAAGAAGACGAGACCGTACTGTTAGAAGAAATTGATGCTCAGAAACGAGCCAACGCTGCCGCCGCCGCCGCCGCCAACGACGACGACGATAGCTAGCGGCATGGATCGCAGGTGCATGCGTCCTACGACGAAAACCGACGTCGCGCAATATAGCGGCAAACTCCAGCTAATCGGTCGACCGAGGCATGCAGGCATGGTTTCCAGTGTACATATTTGATATTGGACATCCACGTTATAGTCAACTGACACCAGTCAAATATAGGTATCCGCTAACCAGTATCACTTAACCATATCGCGTGCTCAGGCTTAGAGCTCTTAGAGGTCACCTGCTTTTTTAAAGTTAACCGCTGACTAGGAACTGGTTTTTCGATTGGACTGCAGGCTCAAGCCAGGTTAATTTATTTATTTAGGCTTTGCTAAATCTATATATATTATCAATTGCAGTATCAAGTGCAATACGAAGTGCTGTGTGAACTACACCATGAATTGTAGTGTCGACTGGATTCTAAATCTCAGGAAACTGCAGTATGAAATGTAGTATGTACTAAAGTAGGTATTGCTATCAAGACAAAGATCAAACCTTTCAAATCCAGACTTATTCGGGTGTTATTGTATGGTTGTGAAACCTGAAGAAAAACCCAAACGGACGAGAAAAAGGTGGACTTGTTCTTACTTTACAGCCCTTGTCGGATAAAGCCTGATTAAGCTTTGTAGCTTTTCGGTGGCTTTTTTCTGTTTATATTGTTTACCCTGCAGTCTTGAGTTTGCAATATCACAATACCCAAAGCATAACCAGTGAAAAAAATTTTTACACAAGAACAATTAATACTTCGGTTAACTTTTAATCCCGGGTTAGTGTTAACCGGCTTTCGGACAACGCGGCCCTGAGTAGAGGCAGCATCGGTTGCCAGAAGACGGGTTGGCCTAGAGGCAGAGAGCCTAGAGGGCCAATACTCTACAAGGAGAACCGGCAAATGATGATGTATTGCTGCCCTGTCTGAAGCATGGTATCAAGGGCATTATGAAGTTCAGTATCTACTGGAGTATTACGTACTGTATCAGTGTCGACTGCAGTATCAGCACAGTCTGAACTGCACTTTCACTGAAGTGCAGTATCTGAACGTTTAATAAAAACTTTGTCAAAAAGACTTAACGACAAACATCATTATTGTTTGCCGTTTTGTGGATCAATTCATTTGAATAGCCCATGACTCAATAAAATTACATTAATCTGTATAAAGATTTTACTTTTAACAGGCTACAATGAAAAAAAGGATCTAAAGAAATAAAAATAACTGTCCAAGTCGCACGTTTATATTTTAATTCCAAACGGCAAGTGCATTGTCAAACAGTCACGTGATTAGCGTTAAGTCACAATTTACACCTTCCAAAGTGTGCGCATGAGAACAAAAGCCACCGTTACGAAAAATATCGAAAGGGAGGCCACAGTCTAAAGATTTAAATTAAACGATATGACAAAAGCCCTAAAATACGCTTTTGGATTGAGTCAAATCGAGGATGAAAACCACTTATTTTCTACTGTTTCAAATACTCGTATCTCTAACCAGCTATTCAAATCCATCAAAACCAAAAAAATAATAAAAAATCATCTAGTAAGCAGTTGATAATCTCTTCCACTGGAATATTTTTTATTTGATCATACTTTAGCACAGATTTACATGACGAATCAGCATCATCTCAGAATTGTGTGACATCTATGGTTTTATTTTCCTTTATTGGTGCCTTCATTGATTAGTGTTTGTTGCTACTAGGCTACTCTCTCTGGAACCTAAGCGTTGAAAAATTGGCAGAGTATACTCCTTTGACGCGAGATCTCTATACATATTTATAATATGTAATGTCAAATTAGTGCATTTTTATTGGTTCTTATTTCTGATCAATTACTGGACAGATGCATAGGTGACGTCTTTATTACGTTACGACGTTTCTTTATTACATAAAACAAATAGATTCCACGTTTCTGTATGTCTGTCCAGTAACTGATCACAGAAGACGTCAAAATGTGGTAAGAAAATTATCGACACACTCGCTATCGCCCCGTGTGTCGCTTTTTGTTCTAATACCACATTTTGAAGTCATCCGTGATCAGCTACTGAACAGACGCACGGCAGCATACAATCTATTTAATTTGTTGAATACTTTCTCAGTGGAGAAATTGTCGTAATGCAGAATCTTGATGTGAATGTTTCGGTGAGACCGAAAGGCCCACGCCGAGCGGAACACTTGCATGCTTGAGACCAGAAAGATCATCCCACGCTTCTCTAATGAAGAGTCTAGTGGAAGTTTGCTTGGCAATGGTGTTTCACAGCTGGCATCAGTTAAGCGTAATTGTTGCACAACACCTTTCGTCTTAGTGTCTCTTTGCTCCCTGCTTCCTTTTTCCTTCGCACAAATTTCTTTGAAGAAATGTCGTTAAATATGCAGCCCACCAAATTGCTTTTGGCGACGCGGCGTCTTCCTTGAGTCAAAAAAATAATCGCAATGCGAACACTTTAGCATTTTTAATTCCAGCTCGAAATTTTGGGATTTCATTAGCACTTTAATTGTTTCAATGTGCCACCAAATTAAGAAAGTTTTCAACTCGGTATAGAAAAAAATAAATAAATAAATAAAATAAAATAAAATAAATTAAAATAAGCAGAGTTGTATTTGTTTCTAAGACCTACAGCGATAATTATAATTGATACTCTGTTTGTTGACTTGTCCGTATTTTTTGCCCTGCAAGAAGACCAAGAGATTCTCCCACACTCGGTAAAACGTCTTGAGCAGGTTATAAGAATTGTACTTGACTGTTTTGCCAGACGCTGAGATTAAAAAGTACCATTTTGTTAGAGCAAGGCCTCAGCACAAATTAAATAAATAATATGAAACAAAAATAAGCAAACAGTAGAACCAGTTGAAAGTTGTGTAAGGATAAGAATTGCCCTCTCAGGGTTTTCTTGCTAGAGATTGCGCAAATTAAAATTGCTCAAGGAAGGACTTGATTCAAATGAGAATATTTTGGGCCTTACTATTCACAGACCCCAGGCGGGATGAAGAGAGGATTCCTGCCTTATTTTGCGCTAGAATAATGGTCGAACCTAGGAACCCTCGTTGAAAGAGATAGGCTTACTGTGACCTGTTTGGCAAGTCAGTCTTACAACATATTGAGGTTAAAGCGCCACATCCAGGAAAAAGATAGCCCTCACAGTTAGTTGCCTTAAAATCCGTTTCGTCGTGTTTCAAGTCCGACTGAAAAAATAGGGATACAAAGAACATGTTTTAGCCGCAGTCTTGCATAAGACCATTCTTTACGCGAGCATACAGAATGTGATTTTTTGCCAGTTCCGGAGGTATTCCAAAGAATGGCTGTATTGCGGCTTGTTTTAGTAAGGTGGTTGAATGAGAACTTTAACTCCTTCGAAGAAAGTGATTCAAGTGGAGGGAATGTTCAGACTTATTTGTTTCTGGTGTACACTGAAATTGGCCGACACATTCTTTTTTCGTTGGAGTACAACTCGCTTTAACGCCCGACGGAAATCTTTCTTAGCTAATGTGCACAGGATCGGGTTTAAAATCGGTGGAGTAAAACCAAGAAATAATAGCAAACGCTGAGCCCAAAGTGGCATTGGAGACTGTTCTGAAGTGTTCATGTAGTCATCAATCATCGCCACGAAGTAGGGCAACCAACAACCGGCGAAAATCACTATTGTGATCAACAAAACACTTCGTCCGCGCCACTCATGAAGTAACGATCGAGAAGGTTGCTGAAGATTCTTGCTGGCTTGACGATCAGTTTTGTTACTTTTACAAGAAATTTGAAAAATACGTCCATAAATATAACACATTAACAACAAAGGTACTGCAAAAAACAAGACAATACAAGCTATGCTATACTTTCTGTTTAAGTCTTCTGTTATTTCCTCATATTCGCTGAAAGCAATCTCATAAAATAAGTACCAAGACAATTGAATAACAGAAGATAATAAAGAAAATAGCCAAACAACAATAGTGGCGACGATTGCTCGCTGTTTGGTTACGAGAGAGTGGTATTGCATACCGTGAACTATAAAAATGTAACGATCACAGTTGATGAACAGAACATGGCAAACTGAAGAGATGGCGGTGAACCGAATAAAAATGGCCGAAGACACACAGACGTTAATTAGGTCCCTCACCAAGCAAATGACAAGAAGAGGAATTCCCACCAGACCTGACATGAGATCTGAAAGCGCCAGTGAAGCAAGAAACATGTTGGTGATTGTTCTCAGTGATTCCTTTTTGTGGATCAAGAAGATTACGAGGCCATTAACTACAATAATCAGCAGGCACATGAAGGACAAAGTTACTATCAACGGCACGGGAAGGAACTCTGTTTGGTCAGGATCTGTTTTGCTGCTTGAATTATTTTCTCGGTAACTTGAATTTGACAAAATGGATGATGAGTTAAACAGGCGAGGCATGTTGAATCTTCGCACAGTTTCTTCTGATTCCACAATATTATGTCCTTGTTTAAACGAAAGGTGGATAATTGTAAGGTGTAATCGAACCCAGTACAACAATAACATTGACGGACGTAAGCGAAAACAAGTGAGAGCGTCTGAGCAAAGAAGCAAATTAACATTTCTCATAAAAAGCTTTACGCCTTCGAGGTGTTGGGAGATATTGAAAAAAAATCAAGAGAGGCTTCATCAACTTTAATTGGCATTCTGCTGTGAAAATGCTTTCTGTCCCATGATTGAAGCGATGTTTTTTTTTTTTTTTTCATTCCGTATAGAAAAAATGTTTGTAATTTTTATTTGACTTTAAATTTTGTTTCTCTAACTAATATGTTTTAAAATAACAACAACTGTATGAAAAATGAAAATTAAAAACTGAAAACGCCGGAAACTGTTTTATTTCAAAACAATAAATCAGTCTTGCGTGAAAATTAATAAAAAATATTGCTACAAATATCGAACAAGCTGCTATTTTGGAGAACATTGAAGCGAGCGAAATTGACGGATGACCGTTGATAATTATAACGAAAATCTAACCTGAATTATTCATTGTTTATTCAAGATACAAAAACAACTTAACAAAATATATCCGGCTTAGAGAATAACATATGTTAACAAGATTTTTTCATAAAACAGTTCCTTATGAAACAGGACTGTGCAAATTGAAAGTAAGTAAACAAAAAAAAAAATGACTTGAAATTTTGTAAGCGAGGAGTTCAGCTTTCTCTGACAAGCAAGCTGTTCAGAGAAAATGGGCTCCGATATATAAGTTTGCTTGATGGCTATTCTTTCTTTTGACTTCTGAACATTCACTTCGTTAGATGCAGCCATTTTCCATTTATAGAACACCAGGCTTCATTTGGGGAAATTAACAAAAAGAAAAAAAACCTTTTTCCTCGAATTCATACTTGTGCAGAATAAAACGTTAAAAACATCGTGTTGTCTTATTGTGCATGCTTTTCATAACCAGATGATTAGTATGACATTGTCTAGGTTAGTGGGTACGTTAGATACCATCACCCACATTCATATATCCTTTTAAATCGCATATAATGAGTGACAAGCTGAGTTTATGTTTGTGGAAATGGAACGGTGTTTGTGAAGATGAACTATATGAGCCGGCTTTTGACAGAGAATAATGACTGCGTGATGCTCATTCGAAAAATCTATCAGGGAATTCCTAGATCAGCTTCAGTAAGACATTTTAATTTGAAGGCGACGTACTTTTCTACAGTAGAAATACCGTTAGGAATATATCTTTTAAACTTAAAACAAATTTACTAAAGGCAGACAAACTTTTGGAGATGAGATGTAACGAACGAATAGTCGTAAATACTACTGGCTATTTAAAGTGAAGCTTGAAAGATTGTTAAACGTTCTTTACTCCTGGGAAAGGTTTCCCGGACACTGATCTAAACACTCAAATCAGGGTCAATCTTTAAGAGTGCCCCGATACCTGCGGGATAACGGTGTAGAATATTATTTCAAGATCAAAGTATCATTTACCGGCAAAGATCTCTATTGACATCATTGCCTTTATTGTTGTCGCAAAATGCATACGTAATAAAGGGAAATCAAAGAGATCGGCGCATATTGGGATGGCCAAATTGGCAAGGGCAGTAGAAAGGACGGACTACGTGAAGCCGGCTGGGCGTAGGTTCAACTGGAATATCTTGCAGCCTGTAGCTTGATTGACCATTTGTACACTTTCTCAAAGACGAAGAATACCTTGCACTAGTGCCTGCGAAAAACGCATATTGATATTTATATAGGTGTAAAGTCTTCATCGGCAGGCTTAATAAACAGTTGAGAGAATCTGTGTTGTTGTGGCATGTTGTACGATTTCGCCCCCGTTTAAATTCTAAGGACGTAGTCAGCTAGGATTTTTTACATTCACTTATTCTAGGCTTAATTTTGAAAAAGAAAAAAATAGTCACTGTAGTGTGATCTTTCTAGTATTCTTTTTAATTAGGAATATTGACTACATGCATGATATCTTTCAAATATAAACTTAATATTTCGAACAAAATCAATTTCCGCCATGAGATAAACCTGTCCCAGAGGGCAGCTTACACTTACCAGCAGTTGCAAGACCCCACAAAAACCCCTTTACATGTTTCCAGACGCCTAGACTTCTGTAGTGTATTTCAGCCTCACTTGTTACTCTGTTGCACCTAACTATAACCAAATGCATGTATGAAACGTTCCCTTTTTAATTCAGACAGAAAGGAAAGCACTTTAGCTGTTTGTTATTTTTCAAGTCCGCAATTATGGTTGAAGGAATTGTTTCACAGAAATCTTGACGATTCCTTTTCAGCCACTCTCTATTTCACAAACACAAAAGTTCAATGGCCAACTTTTCAATCGGTGTTATGCCACCGTACTGTTTCTGCAAGAATTGAATACGTAGAGAACATAGAGTCGAGTATAAATACGTTGAATAATTGCGAGGAATATTATTAAACTTTGTACTCAGTACTACTGTAGCTATTCATATTTATGATTCCTTGATATAATTGATATTTATTGTTGTACAGGCTGCTATGAGGTATCTGGCGACTGTACTTTCGCTGGAAATGTTTACGTTTTTGAAAATCAGCCTCTTTGTTTTGTTCCCACGTTTTTGTAGAGGCTTCCTACGCCTTTCCAAAAATATCACGTAAAACCACGTAAATTTCTTTCCGTAGATTCTTAAAAACATTTCTAAATATCACGCATTTTTTTTCTAAATATCTCGAAAAACCTTTTAAATATTTCTTATTTTTGTTTTAAACTGAAATAAACCGATTTTGAAAAAATTAGGCTCAAGATTTTCAACCGTTTCTTGCAGTTGTAGGAGTTAAGGTAGAAGATTCAGGCACTTCGATGTTACCATGCCATGGAGCATCCGCCATTTTGGAAAATTGTTACTTTAGCGCGTAATAATATAGAGAACATTTTTTGAGTTGAAATCGCTGAACTGGATCGTTTCTGGCATAGAATTGAGTATTGTTTTTAAGAAAATAGCGAGGAAAAAACAGGGTTAAGCTACGAAGATTTCTAAGCATCCCAACATTTTCTAGATATTTTGGAAACTTCTAAATATACCCCAAAATGTTTAAAAATTGAGTAAATGTAGTCAGGAGATGACATAATCGATGAAAGTGCCGTTTTTTGTCACTGACTTGTACATTTTAGCAAAATAAAATAAAAAATATATATACAAGTCAGTGACAAAAAACGGCACTTTTATCGATTATGCCAAAAAATATCCGTATTTGTGGAAAGGCCTAATTCTTTCTTTGAACACGCTTGATAAATAACCAGGTGATAAATCAATAATTTTCAATTAAAGGAAGTTTATAATAAATTTTTTCTCATATTACAGGAACTTTTAGACATATTCGTTCGTGGTGTACCTCAAAATTGGCGAACGAATTCTTCCTTTTCCACTGGAATACTATTTGCTTTAACGCACGACGGAAATCTATCTTAGCTAATGTGCACAGGATCGGATTTAATACAGAAGGAAGAAAGCCAAGAAAAATTAGCAAACGTTGCGCCCAAAGTGACATGGAAGACTGCTCTGAAGTGTTCATGTGGTCATCGAGCATCGCCACGAAAAATGGCAACCAGCAGCAAGAGAAGATAACCATTGTGATCAACAAAACACTGCGTCCTCGCCATTCATGACGTAACGATCGAGAAGGCCGCTGAAAAGTGTTGCTAAGTCCACGATCTCTTTCGATACGTTTAAAAGAAATGTAAAAAATACTTCCATAAATGTAACACATTGTTATTAAAGGAACAGTAAAGAATAACACGATGCAAGCAAGACTGTACCTCTTGTTGTGATCTTCTGTTACATCTTCATATTCAGTAAGGGCAATGCCATGAAAAATGTACCAAGACAACTGAACAAGGGAAGATGCCAGAGAAAGCAGCCACACAAAAATAACGGCAGCGATCGCTCGCCGTTTGGTTGCAACAGAATGGTACTTCATGTAGTGAACTATAAAAATATAACGATCACAGGCGACGAGCAGAACATGGCAGACTGAAGAGATGGCGGTGAATCGAATGAAAATGGCCGAAGACACGCAAACTTTCATGACATCTTTCACCGAGCAGATGACAAGAAGAGGAATTCCCACCAGACCTGCCATGAGATCTGAAAGCGCCAGTGAAGCAAGAAACATGTTGGTGATTGTTCTCAGCGATTTCTTTTTGTGGATCAAGAAGATTACGAGGCCATTAACTGCAACAATCAGCAGGCACACGAAGGACAAAGTTACGACCAACGACACAGGAAGGAACTCTGTTTGTTCAAGATCTGCTTTACTGCTTGAATTATTTCCTCGCTGACTTGTGTTGGAACGACAGGATGATGTATCAAGTAACTGGCGCATTTTCATAGTTTTCTGGATTTTCCAAGGTATTTTTCCCTGTTTTTGCAAGAAGCGGATGTTCAATACAGCTGATCAAACGATAGTGGCCACGGCAAGAAGTCAAATTACCATTTGTCATAAAACGGTCCGCCATTAGCAGGTGGTAGAATATATTCAAAAATGCAAGAGCGTTTTGATTAAATTAAATGACATCCTGCTTTGGACATATGTTCTGCTTGACGATGCACGATCGGTGTTTTTCATGACGTGGTAATGATGTTTTGCAGTTTCCTTGAGTGGACCCGATTTGCTTGTGCAACCAATGTTAAGGAGGAACAATTCTATGAAAACAATATAATATTGGACGCGGAGATTTGTTTTTTCTTTATCAAAACCCGCACTGAAAGACTGTTACGCAAAACATTATTAAAACGATTACTTTCAGAGGATATTAGATGCAAATGTCAACCTAACGCGAACAAACAAACTGTTAACTTCTAAGTAAATCGTATTTATGTGCATTAAAAGAAAAGAAGAAAATAAAAAACAAAAAACAAAAACCGCCAGTAAAATATGCGCTCCTCAAGTTTCCTCGCTACATTATGTTTTACGTTACTGAACTCGGCACCATTAAAAGAAAAAGTTTATTTAGAGGAAGTCGACTTTTCTTCTCGAGAAAGTTTCATGTGATGTAAACAATGAAAGTTGTTATTTATAATTAACATGTCCGTGTCAATAAAAAGACCTTTCAGAACATTGGCATCGTTTATTTGTTGTATTTTCCCGTTGAGAACACAGCCAAAAAAAACACTACTTTGAAAGAAATTTTTTTTTTTTGCAAATAGCCCCATTAAATTTGCTATTGTTTTCTCTTTTAGCCGTTATCTGGGAAAGTGTTGAGCAATTTTAAAATAAAAAAAAAGATTGACATCTTGTGTAGTTGCGCTACTTCGTACGCGAGATTAAATTTCCGGTAAGTTAGCAAATGTTTTCCCTTCGCTGATGATGGTTTGAAAAAGCTGCACGCACATCTTGAATGACTTAAATTCATTGATCTTAGAGCTGAAAATAGGGTTGAAGATTTTGCAAAGCAGCTAAATCAATTTAAAGGCGCGGGTTAGTGCAATCATAAACCACTATCGTCAAACGAGGAGTCTTCCTCTACACCGCCTTTTCAAGCGTGGCGCCGAAAGAACTTACATCAGCCTTCGTTTTGTATTACTGCGCCTTTCAATAACATGCGGACTCTAAAATTGAAAGCTCAACCGACAAATGCGGTTTTCGCTACCGTCAATCAAGTGTTCGGCGGCTCTTCCCAGCTTCCGACTACTGCCGAACGCAATGGAATCAAATCGTTGAGCACGGTTCAGACAACGAAAAAGTGCTCGGCAGTAGTCGGAAGTTGGGAGGAGCAGCCGAAAATTTGATTGACGGTAGCGAAAAACGCATTTGTCGGTCGAGCTTTGAATTATAGAGTCCGCATGCTATTGAAAGGCGCAGTACTGATGAGTTTTGTGTGTCGTGGACATTTTCCCTGTTTTGTCGTGAGCTCAGCTTTCGCATTTCGTTTTATGGGTAAGTCTATTTTCACTGTGTTTCATATTTATGATTTATTTCATTTATTGACCTTTTCATAATCATGGGTAATGTATGAAAACCGTAAGAACTGAGTACTTTACATGCTACTGATGTCGGAGGGTAGAGGTTGCTTTCCATATAATCGCTTGAAAAGGTTTCGTGATCGTTGAAGATCGTATGGAAACAACTCCTCGGCGATCGACCAATTGTTGCGACAACGACCGCTGAGTTAGACCTCAGTTCCATTCCAGTGAT